>NW_025533531.1:792500-898484 GCF_020615455.1 Coregonus clupeaformis | reverse complement strand
CAGTGGATTGGCCTGTAGTAGTAACGGTGAGATTGACACCAGGTGGCAGTCAGGATCAGCACCATAGTGACAGTGAGATCAACATGGGGTAACGGTGGGATCAACGCCGCGAAATTTGATGAGCAGTGAGATAGAGCACCAGGTAACAGTGAGATTGACACCGCATGGTAACGGTGAGATCAACACCAGTGGCAGTGAGATCAACGCCATGGTAACGGTGGGATCTTCACATGTTAACATTGAGATCAACACCAGGTCGGCAGTGAGATCAGCACCATGGTGGCTGCAGTGAGATCCTTTCAAGGTAACGGTGAGATCAACACCAAAGGTAACGAGTAAGATCGACACCATGAGTAACGGGGATGCACACCAATGTAACGGTGAGATCGAGTGTGGTAACGGTGAGATCACACAGGGGGTATCGTGGTCATTCCGGTATCAGTGAGATCAGCATGTAACAGTGAGATCCACCACCGTAACAGTGAGATCAACACCATGGTAACGATGAGATCAACGCAAGGTAACAGTCAAAGATCCAGCACTACATGGTAACGGTGAGATCAACACCATGGTAACAGTGAAGATCAACGCAAGGTAACAGTGAGATCAGCATAGGGTAACCGGTGAATCAACACCATGGTAACAGTGAGATCAGCACCAAGGTAACCAGGTGGGATCAACCTCATGGGTAACGGTAAGGATCAACCTCATGGTAGTGAGTCAAGCACCGTAGTCAGCAATTAAGATCAGCACCACCATGGTAGCAGTGAGATCATCGAGGGTAACAGTGAGATCAGCACCGTAATTCGTTGGTGGGATGGGCGCCGGGTAACAGTGGATCGTTGCCATGGTAGCAGGGATCTGCACCAATGTAACGGTGAATCGACTTGCAAGGTAACAGTGGATCAACACCATAGTAACAGTGAGATCAACACCATGGTAACCCAGTGAGATCAACGCCAAGGTAACAGTGAGATCAACACCATGTGGTATGCCACAGTGAGATCAGCGCCAAGGTAACAGTGGGATCAGCTTTTAAGTAATTGGCGCGGTAGGACGGATCAGCACCAGGGTAACGGTGGGGGATCACCATGGTGGCTCGTTGGGATCAACGCGTGGTAACGTTGGATCAGCGCCGGTGACTTGGTGGGATCGCGTGGTGGCAGTGGGATCACACCTGTAACGGTGAGGATCAGCACAGGAAATCAGCAGTGGAATCTACACCTGGTAGTGGTGAGATCAACACCATGGTAACAGTGAGGGGATCAACACCATGGGCATGGTGAAGGATCACTGCCATGGTGCCAGTGAGATCAACCAAGGTAACCGGTAGGATCAGCACCATGGTAACGGTGGATCACACCCAAGGTAACGTTAGGATGAGCCGTAGTGCTGGGAGTCGAACTTTATGATGTAACAGTAGAGGTCGGCACCAGGTAACAGTGAATTAACCTGTGTGTGGTGGGATCAACACCGCCAGGTAACGGTGAGATCAGCGCCAGGTAACGGTGAGATCAGCACCATGGTAACGGTGAGATCGGGCACCAAGGTAACGGTAGATGTTCCACACAAGGATGGAAGCGCAATGTAACGGTGGTCGACACCGTAGCGTGACGATGAGATCAGCACCATGGTAACAGTGATCCCCAAGGAAGCTGTGTCTAGTGTTCAGGTGCTGCTGTACTTTGAAGGGACAGATTAGACATAACACAACATAACTCATTCTCCCTCACGTCTCTGTGTGGGTCCTTGGCCTACTCTGAGGGTCTGCACTTGTGAAGTGGATGTTCAGTGAGATCAAGGCGTGTTCTCAGACAAATGCCTGCTCCAGAACACTGGTCTAGAAGTCTTACATGGCCAACATAGTAAATACCTTACCTTTACATATAGTACCTTTACACCTATAAATATACTATACTGTCCTTCCACATCACACCTACCTGCTCCAAACTGGTCTAGAAGTCTTCATGTATACAGTAGGAACTATATAAATATAAATATATATATATATATATATATATATATATATATATATATATATATATATATATATATATATATATAGTGCATTCAGACCCTTGACCTTTTCCACCATTTTATTTGCTTTACAGCCTTGTTAAATGGATTCCAATACGTTGTTTTCCTCATTAATCCTACAATACCATATGAATAAAAGGTTTTAGAAATTTGGCAAATATATTAAACATACTTCAAATATCACATTTTAAGTATTCAACCCTTTATTCAGTGCTGTTAAACACCTTTGGCAACCATTGCAGCCTCGAGTCTTTGCATTTACATAACCCATGACACTCTTATGAAGCGACTTGGAGCAATTGGGTTAAGTGCAGCGCTCAAGGGCACCATCGACAGATTTTCCTAGTCTGCTGAGGATTAACCACCCTTTGGGTACAGGCTGGCGGCACCTTCATTCGCTGCAGCCCCCGGGTTCTTGGGTATACCTACAATTATTCAACCCTTTGCTGAAATAAAATTAGCTCCCGAGTGTCCTGTGTCCCACTGATCATCGCCAGGATGTTTCGCACAGTTAAGTACATCTGTGGTAAATTGTGATTGACATGATTTGAAGCACACCTGTCTATAAAATGTCCTACAGTTGACAGTGTCGGAGAAGGCCTTCATGAGGTGAAGGGGTTATCCCGTGAGGCTCCAGACAGGATTGTGTGGGCACAGATCTGGGGAAGAGTACCAGGAAATAATTCTGCAGCATTGAAGGTCCCAACACAGTGGCCTCCATCATTCTTAAATGGAAGAGTTTGAACCACAAGACTCTTCCTAGAGCTGGCACGCCCGGCCAAACCCCTGAGCAATCGGGAGGGCCTTGGTCAGGAGGTGAGCCCAAACCATGGTCATCTTGGCAGCTCTGAGTTCATCTGTGAATCAAACCTTCAAAGGACACTGTCTATCACACTCCCATAATCAGCCTTTATGGTAGGCGGCGGTGAAAGCCACTCCTCAGTAAGGCACTGACAGCAGGAGTTTGTAAAGGCACCTAAAGACTCAGACCACATGAGAAACAAGGATTCTCTGGTTTAGTGACAGATTAAACTCTTTGGTCTGAATGCCAGCGTACTTCTGGAGAGCCTGGCACCATCCCAGCAGTGAAGATGGGTGTGGCATCAATCTGTTAATAGGGGATATTTTTCAGCGTGACTGAGGAACTATTTAGGATCAGGAAAGATGAAATCGGAGCAAGTACAGAGAGATCCCTTCAGTGGCCGTGCTCAGGGCTGGCTCAGGACCTCAGACTGGGCCGAAGGGTTCACCCTTACTGGCAGACCCCACCCTCAAGCGCAGCCAACAGCGCGGGTAACTGGGACAAATCTGCGAATGTCGCCGAAGCTTAGCCAGAGCCGGACTTGAACCGATCTAGCGTCTGAAACCTGAAAATGCTGGCGCGATGGCGGCTCCCCATCCAGCCTGGCGGAGCTTCCGGATCTGCGAAGAATGGGAAAAACTCTAATCTTAAGTGTGCCAAGCATGGCGTATACCCAAGATAAAGGCTGTAATCACTGCCGGTGCTTCAACAAAATACTGAGTAAGGTCTGAATGTATGTGATTTTCATTTTTCATTTATAAAATTTCAAAATATTTTTGCTTGTCATTATAGAGATGTGTGTGTAGATTCAGTGAGGGAAAAACCATTTAAGTCCATTTAGAATCAAGGCATAATCATAATAAAATGTGTAAAGTCAAGGGAGTCTAAATACTTTCAGAATGCTGCTGAAGTATATATACATTCCCATTTTAATCATTTGCTTAATGGCTACTTATCGATGACTTACCAGTTAGTAGAGTGCATGCATTTCATGCATATACCTACCTACCATAATAATAATAATAATAATAATAATAATATATAATTTGTAGTAACTTTATCCAGCGACTTGATCATCACGTGCATCACATTTAGCTTAATATACTCCACCTGTGTAATGACATCACCTTTATTAACTCACCTGTGTTACCTGTATCACCTTTACTAAATCACCTGTGTTGCTACATCACCTTTAACTAACTCACCTGTGTTGTACATCCTTTACTAACTTTCACCTGTTTATACATCACCTTTAATATCTCCTGTGTTGCTACATCACCTTTAACTAACTCACCTGTGTGTGGCCTCCTTACAACTTCACTCACCTGTGTAGCTACATCACCTTAAATAGCTCACCTGTGTAGCTGACCATCACCTTCTTCTTCTCCCTGTGTAAGCTAGTATCACTTTAAACTATCCTGTGTATTTGACATCCATATTCAACTAACTCTGTTGAGTATCCTTCTTCTTTCTCTATATTGTATTTAATCTTTGTTATTAACTCATATAATACTAAGCATCACTATTTAATAACTCATATATTATTGTCTTATTAGCTAAAACTCCACCTGTATTGCTAGGCATCTCTTATTCTTCATCTGCCTGTGTGTGTACACCTGACTGATCATTATTAAATGATACTGATACAGATCTGATTCGTCCACCTGGGTCTCCTGCTCCACTCTATACACTTAGCATTTACTGTTTCCAAATGTCACTTCCTGTGTTCTGCGTGCTCATTATCCTGTGATATCCATTTCC
This sequence comes from Coregonus clupeaformis, assembly GCF_020615455.1. Lineage (NCBI taxonomy): Eukaryota > Metazoa > Chordata > Actinopteri > Salmoniformes > Salmonidae > Coregonus > Coregonus clupeaformis. The sequence continues at coordinate 893,884 of NW_025533531.1, read as the reverse complement.
TCCCCCAGCGTCTGTGATGTTCCTTCCCGAGGACAAGGCTACAGTGAAGAGGGTTGATCCACAGTCTACCCAGGGTGGGAATGCAGAACTGGCTACTCCAGGCCAGGTAGGGTTAATAACATGTGCACTCACAGGGCAGCCACTGAAATCAAATCAAGTTTACTGATTATGTACACAGATTTGCAGATGTTTTTACTTGTAACAGAATCCATCTGGCGCTATCTACACCCATCTTTGGCAACGTGTGTGCGTGTGTTTGTGTGTGCGGTGTGTGTGCGTGTGTCCCCTCTCTTCAGGCGTATCTCCTTGCAGCGGCCCTAAGTCAGCTGTTTTTAAGTCGTCAGCATTGTTAAGCGCTGTGGCAGAGGAGAATCTCAACCAGTGCCTCATGTTCCTCAACACCATGCTTGAATTCAGGAAGGAGGGCCTGCCATTACCCTCATCATCTGCTCTCTGCCTCCAGACTTTCTCAGCCTCTAACTTACTGTACTTAAGAGAGGGCATTTGTCTCTCTCTCTCTTTCTGTCTCCCTCCTCCCTCTCTCTCTCTCTCTCTCTCTCTCTCTCTCTCCCTCTCTCTCTCTCTCTCTCTCTCTCTCTCTCTCTCTCTCTCTCTCTCTCTCTCTCTCTCTCTCTCTCTCTCTCTCTCTCTCTTTCTGTCCCTCCTCCCTCCCTCTCTCTCTCTCTCTCCTCTCTCTCTCTCCTCTCTCTCTCTCTCTCTCTCTCTCTCTCTCTCTCTCTTCCCTCTCTCTCTTGCTCTGCTCTCTCTCTCTCTCTCTCTCTCTCTCTACTCTCCCCACAGGGAGGAGCTTTTGTGATCTGAACCAGTACCCCAGTGTTCCCCTGGGGTTCCTCACTAACTTATGAAGTCAGAGGAACTGACCCTTACCGGAACCTATCCAAGGTATTTTGCTTTCTAAATCAAATCTGATATTATTCTGGAGTTATTATGCAATGACTCAGCCTGTGTATGTCCTGTTACTAAGTTGATGTAATGGGAATATTTTACATTCATGTTATCCTGTAAGTGCAATAAAAAAACTAGTTCTTATTCGTTTTGACTGTTGTTCAAGTTCTTTGTGATTCCCTGCAATGATCGGGTGCGTTCTTGAACCCCGGCGTGTTCTGTGAGCGCTATGATACCTGGGAGGAGGCCAAACACCGCATCACTACACAGCTCCTGCCTCTCTCCTTCCCCCACTGAGTCTGGACCCTGCCGGCTGGTAATTTTTTCACACCATATGTGTTCTGTCCTGTCTGTATCCCACATACACTGTTTATATACCATCTTACCCCCATATACTAAACCACCATACATATCTTATACATACACCTCTGATGTCACGAGAGGCTGTGTGTCATGGAGAGACGTTACAGCTCCTATAGAAAGTGGCTGCAAGCCCAACAAATATGTGGCTCCATCTCTGCTGGTATGTTAGAGACTCCAACCCTCTATGTGTTAATCTTACATGAACTGGGAGGCTCCAGTCAGGGTGATGTGCTTGAAGGGTTTGTTGAAGGAAGAACGGATCTCCAAGCTGGGCTCTCTGGAAAGAGTGCTGCACGTCCACTTCTGGGAATATAAGGATTTGAGATACTTTGTGGAAATACTCCCTGCTTTGGATGCCATGCCTGTGGGAAATGCGTGTGGGACCTTGTTTGAAGGCCCGTTTTTGCTGGGGTTGGCCACTGCTTTGCAACGTGAGTTCTGAAGTAAGACTGAGAAACTTTATTTGAGCGAGGGAAGTTATGATTTTGGATGTGGAACACTAACTGTGGCAACACCTTAAAGGCCATAGGAATATTGGGGAATTGTGTTATACTGCATTTAGTTTCCCCTAATAAATCTTATTTTGGTTCTATGCTGCTACTTGAGGCAATCCCATTCAAGCTGTGGCAGTCTGGCATCCTGGATGGTGGAGATATAACCAGCTCAGCGTTAATGAGTGTTGTCAGAGGAGGATACCGAAGGGTTTGATCATGATTTTCAAGTTGGCCATTAGGCTCCCCCATAAACTGAAATGAGGACATATTGAAAGCCATAATTCTGCTACAGCTAACAAGCCCCAGATGCACCAAACAAGCGTGGCTCTCTTGGAGAACAAAGAAAGCTGACCTTCTGAACGGAGGTTGCAGTTTGCAGAGACAGAGGTGGTCCAAAATCTCGCCCAATAAAGAGAGCAAGTGACTTTATATCTAAGATAGGGCTTCGATGTGTGTGAGGCATACCTGCATTGCCGTGCAGACCCGCATGAGCCTGGCCTGAAGGCATTGATAGGTTGGTCTGTTATTATCTGCCGGGCGCCAGCTGAATGCTGTCTAGGACCTGGGCCCTAGCCAGGTTACTGGCCTATGATCCTGAAGTCTGGGGATCCTCAGCAGATGACTCACAAAGTTTTGGTATGTTTAAAGCGCTTTCACGGCTGGACCTTCCAGCAACCACCTCTAGCGCAGATACATAATCATTAGATTCCACTTAGGGGGAAATGGCTGGATCCGCAGAGGAATACAGCGGCGCGGTGGTGGAGGCCGTTGTGGTGGATGGGTGCCTCGCCTGCCTTGTGGGGCAAGCCAGTTTCATCAGTCAACAGGCCTTGACAAGCTGATCTGATAGTGTAGGCCCTATGCCAGGAAAAGTACCAGGCCTGGCGGAGATGCTGGTGCTTCCGAAACACCAGGAGTGCGGCCCCACCACAATCAACCTCCAAAGGACCCCAGGTCTCAACCCACCCACGTCCAGGACATCCCGGCTCGGGAGGCCGAAGCAGGCGGTCATACGCAGGAGAGCTCGACAGTGTTACCGGTGTGGGGAGATGGACATATCTCTGGCAGTGTGGAAGCCACGATAACCTGTGCCCTGCGAGTCCTCAGCTCACTTTTTGTCTTAGGAGTCGTTAGATGGCGGCCCAGATCGACCCCCCACCTCTGCTGATAACATTGAATCACCACCATGATGTGGAGCCGCCTGGATTCTGGTGGCCGGGCCACCCTGGTGGTAGGTTTGTATGTTGCGTATCTGACCGGAAAGTTCCTCCCCAGTTTCCTGTGTCCATGACCCAGAGAATACCATTACTAACTTACGCCCAGCACACGGGGAGCCCTTGCACAGGCGGGGTGGTTGATTTCCCTCCCCTCCTGTCCTAATTGGGCAACCTGCCCAACCTTTCACCCACTCTGGAGGGAGTCTCAGGAGGATAGCCGAGTACCTCGGAAGCGGAGGTAGGAGACTCATCTGGGAGGCTCTGGTGCAATCCTCAGTTCTCACTCCCGCCCCGGAGCTCCTGATAGGGATGGCAGGTGCCCAGACCGACACAGAGGCGAGGCCACAGAATCTGGACAAACACATGCCAGATCTGAAGGGACTTTGAGAGGTATCGTTTGATAAAGCAACAGTTAGACATGAAGACAGAGAAGTTAGATATCCTCCAGGCTAACGCGGGCTCTTCCATAAGCGGCATTTGGAGGCTGCGCAAGACCATCGGGAGTGTGAGAGACCCTCACGCAATGGGAGTGAAGAGGCAGAGAGAATACTCGGTGTTGGGAACTACAAGATAGAAGAATCTGGAGGCCAAAAAAGCTGCTCAGCATGAAGCTAAACTCTGCTAAAACCAAGGCTGATCGTTTATTTAAATCTCAGGAGCAGCAGGGCGCTTAGTCCTGTCTAGAGGTGGAGGGTTGAAGAGAGAGCAGGCTAACAAGCACACACGGCCGTGGACCTCTCCCGGCGTGATGCAGCCTTCGCTACCTTTTGCAGCAGACGACCTCTGAGAGAGGATGTGTGATGTCACGAGAGGCTGTGTCCTGGAGGACGGTACATCCTGAGTGGCTGTTAACCAATCGCTCCATCTGCTGGTGTTAGTGGAACTCCTTATTATCTTCCCATAGCTAAAAACCAATCAGGGGTTGATGAGCTGAAGGAGTTTGTTAGAGGAAGGGACCACGGTCCCAAGCTGGATTCTCTGGAGAGAGAAGAGTGTAATCACTTCAGTGAATATAAGAGGTTTGTTCTTACCTTTGGGAAATACCCATAACTGGATATATGCCTGTGGAAATACGTATGGGACATGATGAGAGAGACGTTTTGCTGGGTTGTACCCTAGCTGCAACGTTGGATATACAGTAAACTGAGGACGTTATTTTAGGGGTTATTATTGTTTGTGACCCCACTGAACTGTTTAATAAGGCCACCCAGAGAACCAGTTGTGTTATGCATTCAATTGGTTCCCAAATGTTATTAAAATCACTTGTTTGACAGACCATGAGTTATCCATGCACTGTGACAATTAGCTGAAAGGTAGTTGGCCTCTCATACACTTATTGCATACACATCCACACACACACACACACACACATATACACCACCACATACACACACACCACATACACACATACACACACACACACACTATACACACACACATACACACATACATGCATGTACACACATACACACACACACACACACACACACACTCTTTACCTACACACACACCTATATACACACACACACACCTATAACATTGTGTTTCAGTACTAAATTTTTGTGTTTCTTGCCTCATACAATTCAAACCCCCTGGAATACAAGTTAGATTAATAATAAAATATTGAATAGATAGATGATATTATAATCTCCAGTGGTGTTGAGATTCTTTTATTAATCACATGCCCTGTTAGGAGCCGCTGCAACGTTCTTCCTGAATGCCAATGAGAACCAGTTTACCACCTGATAAGAGCCTTCTCTGTTTGCTGACTTAGGAGGACTGTGGCAGACACAGCTGATGTCAAGGTTGGTGTGTGGGGAGGAGGTGTTGTCTGTGTGTGTGTCTGTTGTGTGTGGGAAAGTGTATTTGTCTGTGTGTGTGTCTGTGTGTTGTCATGACTGAGGAGGAAGGAAGAGTTTGGAAATGCAGGTTGATTAGTTATTATTAATCATTTTAGTTAAACGAATAAACCTCAGCTGTAATGGGTTTAGCTGTGTGTACATAATGTGTTGTCCAACAGGATTATCGTTGTACTACCTCCAGATGTTTGTTAACAGCAGTGGTTATAATGTGTTGCTCAGCAGGGTTATCCCTGTGCCTACACTCCCAGAGATGTTTTATTGTGTGGTGGTTATATATGTGTTGTCAGCAGGGTTGAGTCCCAGAGGTGTACTACCTCCCGATATTTATTTGTAGTGGTTATGAGCCAGGACAGAGAGGGCGGGGACTCCTGTGTCGGCGTTCAGCTGCCAGCCTGGGCCAGAAACCCTATCATCAACCCATATGGTGAACACACACACACACACACACACACACACACACCACACACACACACACATACACACACATACTTACACACCCCTTTTTGGAGCGTTTTGGGGCCTTGTTTTTTGAAATGTCTATTTTTTTATCCCATTAAAATAACATGAAATTGATCCCAAATACAGTGGGTAAATTCACCCAATACATGAAAATAACTGCTTAGCAACTGGAACGCGGCTGAATTTTTAATGGAGTATCTACACTTCAGGCGTACAGAGGCCCATTATCAGCAACCATCAGTCCTGTGTTCAATGCGTTGTGTTGCTCATAGTTTTCCCTCCCTCCTCCCTCCTCCCTCCTCCCTCTCTCCTCCCCCTCCTCCCTCCCTCCCTCCTCTGATTTATTGATCCCATTGTTTTAATTTTTCTTTTCTTCTTCTTTCTTTCTTTCTTTCTTTCTTTCTTTTTTACTTTCTTTCTTTTTCTTTCTTTCTTCTTCTTTCTTTCTTTCCGCACCACGGGGGGCGCAGCGCAACGGCAACGGCAGCAGCGGCGGCGGCAGGCGCGCAACAGCAGCGGCAGCGGCGGCCGGCAGCGGCGGCGGCAACAGCGGCAGCAACGGCAACGCGCAGCAACACACCGGCAACAACGGCGGCGGCAGCGCGGCGGCGGCGGCGGCGGCAACGCAACAGCGCGCACCCAGCGGCAACAGCAACAGCGCAAACGACACAACAAAAACAACAAACAGCAACAGCAAAGCAGCAGCAGCAACGGCAACGCGGCGCACGCAACGGCAGCAGCGGCAGCGCCGGCGGCAGCGGCAGCACGGCAGCAGCAGCGGCAGCAGCGGCGGCACCCGCGGCGGCGCGGCGGCAGCGGCAGCAGCGGCAGCAACGGCAGCGGCGCAGCGCGCACAGCACGAGCGGCAGCCAACCCGCAACCTTCTTGTTCGTTTTTTCTGCTTTTCAGCCGCGCACCACTTTTTTTTTTGGCACGCTCCTTTTCACTCACTCTTTGCAGCAGTTCATTCGGCAACGCCAACAGCAACAGCACACTTAGCAGCGCGCAACGGCAACAACAGCAACAGCAACAGCAACAGCAACGAGCAACAGCAACAACGGCAACAACAGCAGCAACAGCAACAGCAACAGCAACAACAGCAACGTGGCATAGCAGCAACAGCAACAGCAGCAGCACCAACAGCAACAGCAACAACGCATCTTTCTTTCTTTCTTTTCTTTTCTTTCTTTCTTCTCTTCTTCTTTCTCTTTCTTTCTATTTTTTTCTTTCTTTCTTTCTTTCTTTCTCTTTCTCTTTCTTTTCTTTCTTTCTTTCTTTCTTTCTTTCTTTCTTTCTTTCTTTCTTTCTTCTTTCTTTCTTTCTTTCTTTTCTTTCTTTCTTTCTTTCTTTCTTTCTCTTTCTTTCTTTCTCTTTCTTCTTTCTTTCTTTCTTCTTTCTTTCTTTCTTTCTTTCTTTCTTTCTTTCTTCTTTCTTTCTTTCTTTTCTTTTTTCTTTCTTTCTTTCTTCTTCTCTTTCTTTCTTTCTTCTTTCTTTCTTTCTTTCTTTTCTTTCTTTCTTTCTTTCTTTCTTTCTTTCTTTTTTCTTTCTTTCTTTCTTTCTTTCTTTCTTTCTTTCTTTCTTTCTTTCTTTCTTTCTTTCTTTCTTTCTTTCTTTCTTTCTTTCTTTCTTTCTTTCTTTCTCTCTCTCTCTGTCTGTCTCTCTGTCTGTCTCTCTGTCTGTCTCTCCCTCTCTCTAGGCATTGGAGAGTGAGTTTGTGTCATGCCAGCTGCACCAGTGGATAGATCTGATATTTGGTTATAAGCAGCGAGGGCCCGAGGCTGTACGAGCTCTTAACGTCTTCCACTTCCTGTCCTATGAGGGTTCCGTCACCTTGGATACCATCACCGACTCCGCACAGCGGGAGGTAGGTCACCTGGCTGTCGCCATGACTCATCATGACAACCGTCAAAGGGCAGCGGTGTGTGAAGCACCGTGTGAAGCACTATGATAACACAACATCGCTATAATAACGTGTTAATACATGTTGTTAGATATAAAATGATAGCGTTATTACACAAGGAAACATCAACTTATTATTATTATTATTATTATTAGTTAATATATTAGATTATATTTAGTGCACTTTAAAATATGCTGGGTTGTTTGATTGACCCGACTGCTGGATGCAGGCGTTGGGTCACTTAGTTGGGTTGTTTTCTTTAAAAGGTCCAACACTGACATTTTTGTAGCTTCAATGACGCTTACGGAAATGTTTGAGTTCCCTAAAAGCCTATTGTTGGGTTACAATAGGGTGGTATATATTTTAAAGCGTAATAAATAATCTTAATAGTATAGAAGAATGTGTAAGAAAAATATATATATATATAGTACCGGTCAAAAGTTTGGACACACCTACTCATTCCAGGGTTTTCCTTTATTTGTACTATTTTCTACATTGTAGAATAATAGTGAAGACATCAAAACTATGAAATAACACATATGTAATCATGTAGTAACCAAAAAAGGCCTGATTCATGCAGTCTCTTCTGAACAGTTGATGTTGAGATGTGTCTGTTACTTGAACTCTGTGAAGCATTTATTTGGGCTGCAATTTCTGATGCTGGTAACTCTAATGAACGTATCCTCTGCAGCAGAGGTAACTCTGGGTCTTCCATTCCTGTGGCGGTCCTCATGAGAGCCAGTTTCAGTTTCAGGTAGCTTAGTGGTTAAGAGCGTTGTGCCAGTAACCGAAAGGTCGCTGGTTCTAATCCCCGAGCAGACTAGGTGAAAAATACCCAATTGATGGTTAAATTAACCCATGTTTGGGTAATCTCAACAACCCAACTGGTTGGGTCAAAATCACCCAACATAACCCATATTTAACCAGTGCTGGGTTACCAAATAACCCAACATAACCCATATTTAACCAGTGCTGGGTTACCAAATAACCCAACATAACACATATTTAACCAGTGCTGGGTTACCAAATAACCCAACATAACCCATATTTAACCAGTGCTGGGTTACCAAATAACGTAACATAACCCATATTTAACCAGTGCTGGGTTACCAAATAACCCAACATAACCCATATTTAACCAGTGCTGGGTTACCAAATAACCCAACATAACCCATATTTAACCAGTGCTGGGTTACCAAATAACCCAATATAACCCATATTTAACCAGTGCTGGGTTACCAAATAACCCAACATAACCCATATTTAACCAGTGCTGGGTTACCAAATAACCCAACATAACCCATATTTAACCAGTGCTGGGTTACCAAATAACCCAACATAACCCATATTTAACCAGTGCTGGGTTACCAAATAACCCAACATAACCCATATTTAACCAGTGCTGGGTTACCAAATAACGCAAATTGGGTTGTTTTAGAGTGTAATATTACAGCCATAGAAATATAATTTCAGTTTAGTTCTGTCATTACAGCAACCTAATGTAATGTTACTAATTAGGCTTTTACGTCTCTCTCTCTCTCTCTCTCTCTCTCTCGCTCTCACTGTCAGCTTCCTGCTTCCCCTGTTTGTCTCCTGGCCTCTAGAGGTCAGCTGTGTTCCCCTTTTGCCTTAGTTTTTCCTCATGTGTCCTAATTAGCTTATCTATGTCACCTGTGCCTTGTTTCCTTGAGTATTTTAGCTGTGTGTTTTCCCCTTGTTTCTCTACTTGGTTATTGCGTCCTGACTGTGTGTCTCCTGCTTTGTCTCACCGTGTCTGTCCTAGTAAGTTGTCGAAGTTATCTTTAGTTTGTTTTTCTCCCCTCGTGAGTTGTTTTGTTTGCCTCCTGTTTTGGAATATTAAATCTACTTGCCTGGAGTATTGCCTTGGGTGTTTCATTTGGGTCCTACAACATTTCCTCTGTGGCTAAGGGGTAGTACCCCAGCTCTACACATCTGAGACCGGAGTTCTAACCCGACTTTGTGACAGAATAACCAAGTCAATCATGGACCCAGAAACACTCAGTTCCCAGGACCTGTTGGCGGTGATCATTCGACATGAGGCTTCTTTCCAGCGCCATGAAGCCGTTCTCAGCCGACAAGAGGAGCTGATGGCTAGACATTCTCAACTCCTGGCCGAAATGATGAGTTCCCTTCACCAGCTCTTTTGAACGCCTCCTTGGTTCTCCCCCTTCCCCCGGGTCACCTCCCAGTGACGACAGGCCTTCTCGGTTGGCGGAGCCCCGACTAACCACCTCCCAAGCCCTTTTCTGGGGGATCCAAGCTCTTGTCAGGGTTTCCTCACCCAATGCTCCCTCACCTTCGAGCTCCAACCCCTCAAGTTTTCCCACAGACCGTTCCAAGATTGCCTACCTCATTACCCTTCTTTCAGACAAGGCGCTCGCCTGAGCCTCTGCGGTGTGGCAGTCCCAGGAGGCCTGTTGTGACTCCCACGCTGCATTTGTAGAAGAATTCAAGCGGGTGTTCGATCATCCTGTCAGTGGGCGGGAGGCTTCCAAGCGCCTACTGTCTCTCCGTCAGGGCCCCGAAGCACGGCAGATTTTGCCATTGAGTTCGAACCATAGCAGCAAGGAGCGGATGGAATGATGAAGCGCTGAGGGTCTGCTTTCAGGGAGGGTTATCTGAGCCCTTCAAGATGAGTTAGCCACCCGTGAACCAGCTGAAGATCTCGAGTCCCTCATAGCCTTGGCCATCCGCCTGGACAATCGTCTAGAGAGAGCGGAGAACGGCTCGCCGTCAGGTGTCTCAGTCCCAAGTTCCTCTGAGCAGCTCTGTTTCTCCTGTTTGGACTCCGTCATTCAGAGCTGCCCCGGCTCCTGAACTGCCCCAAGATTCCCCGGAGAGCATGCAGTTAGGCCGTTCCAGGCTTTCTTCCAACGAGGAGCGTCGTGAGGGAGCGTCGGTGCCTCTACTGCGGGGTTGCCGCCACTTCCGCTCCACTTGCCCCGAGCTTGGAAACGCCTGTCCCCGCCCAGCTACAGGAGGGTTGTGATGGGGAAAATTAGAGCTCCTCCTACTAACGCGGTCCTAGCTATTCCAGCCACTCTGTCCTGGGAGGGCCACCAGCATCGGGTCCAGGCTTGATCGATTCGGTGCCGCAGGTGATTTTATGGATGTAACCTTGGCTAAGGAACTTAAGATCCCTACCCAACTACTTCCCTCAACCCCAGGCAGTTACAGCCTTAGATGGCCGACCTCTGGAACCAGGAGAAAGTTACTGAGGCGACTCAGTCCCCGCGACTTACCATCTCTCAACACCAGCAGGAGGAGAGGCCTTCTATCTCATTGACTCTCCCGAGTATCCTATTATCCTGGGTCACTCCTTGGCTATGCAGACATAATCCCCAGATCGACTGGCCTACTGGCACCGTTCTTAGCTGGGGTCCCACCCGCCAACTCACCTGCATGCTTCAGAGTTCCTCAGTCCCTAGTACCCAGTTTCAAGAGTCTGTTGACGTCTCCCGAGTCCCAGTGTTTACCATCGGTTCAAAACAGTGTTCAGCAAGGCCCGGGCTACTGCCTTACCGCCTCATCGCACTTATGACTGTGCCATTGATCTACTCCTGGGTGCTGCCCTCCTAGAGTCGGATCTTTCCTGTCCTCCCCGAGCACCGGCTATGGACACTTACATTAAGGAGTCCTTGGCAGCCGGCCTCATCTATGCCTCTACTTCCCGGGCTGGGGCGCTTCTTTTTTGTTGAAAAGAAAGACGGGGTCTGAGGCCTTGTATTGATTCGGGACTCAACAAGATCACGGTTCGGAATCGATATCCTCTTCCTCTCTCATGGCCACTGCTTTTGAGCTGCTTCAAGGGGCTTCCATTTTTTACTATAGCTGGATCTCCGCAGATGCTTACCATCTCGTGCGGATCCGGCCCGGAGCGAGATCGGAAGACGGCGTCCAACACGCCCACGGGACACTATGAATATCGGGTGATGCCGTTCGGGCTCACCAATGCCCCCGCAGTATTCCAAGCCCTGATTAATGATGTTCTCCGGGATATGCTTAATCTGTTCGTCTTCGTATACCTGGACGATATCCTCATCTTCTCGAGGTCACTGAAGGAGCATGAGGGGCATGTTAGCCGGGTTCTCCAGAGGCTCCTTGACAATCACCTCTACGTTAAGCCTGAGAAGTGTGAATTTCTGTTTCTCAGACTCAGTTTCTCGGGTTTATTGTCACTCCCGGGCACCTAGAGATGGATCCCAAGAAGGTCAAGGCGGTCCACGATTGGCTCCACACCTGCCACGGTCAAGGAGGTTCAACGGTTCATTGGCTTTTCTAACTTCTATCGGAAGTTCATCAAGAATTTCAGCTCGGTGGTAGCCCCCTTGACGACGCTACCAAGGGAGGAGGGACCAAGATTCACTGGGGTCCAAGCAGCAGGGGCCTTCGAGGATCTCAGCGCCGCTTCACTTCTGCTCCGATTCTGGTGACCCCTGACCCAGAGAGACCTTTCGTGGTGGAGGTGGACGCCTCAGAGGTGGGGGTGGGAGCCGTCCTGTCACAGAGGGGTGCGGATGGGAGATTACACCCTTGTGCCTTCATGTCTCGCCCGCCTGTCTGAGGCCGAGCGCAACTACCACGTGGGGGATCTAGAGTTGCTTGCGGTTAAACTGGCCTTGGAAGAGTGGCGCCATTGGCTTGAGGGGGCTCAGCACCCTTTCCAGGTTCTCACAGACCACAAGAACCTGGAATATCTCCAACAGGCTAAGCGGATGAACCCTCGGCAACCACGATGGTCCCTTTTCTTTAATCGATTCCAGTTCATCCTGACTTACCGACCTGGCACTCAAGAACGTCAGGCCGGATGCTCTGTCTCAGTCCTATTCTCCCGAGGTACAAGAGAAGCCCTTGGCATCGATTATTCCGAGGTCTAGGATCGTCGCGACCTCTTCAGTGGGAACTAGAAAGAGGTACGAAGTCTTGCCCATGAGCCCGATCAGGCGGTGGTCCTGCCGGTCGCCTGTCGTTCCTCTCTCTCGGTTCGGGCCCGCGTCTTGCAGTGGGGTCATGAGTCGCCCTTGACATGCCATCCTGGCGGTGCTCGCACACTGGAGTTCCTCCGACGCGGTTTTGGTGGCCGTCCATCAAGAAGGACGTGCAGGTCTCGTTGAGGCCTGCCCTGTGTGCAACCAGGGAAAGTCGACACGCCAGCGACCCCAGGGACTGCTCCATCCCTTACCTGTTCCTCGAAGGCCATGGTCACACCTTTCGCTGGACTTTGTTACGGACTTCCTCTATCCCAGGGCTACACCGTCATCCTTGTGGTGGTGACCGTTTCTCTAAGGCTGCCCGGTTTATTCCCTGCCCAAGCTGCCTCGGCTAAGGAGACTGCTGAGCTCCTCATGAACCATGTCTTCCGGATATTTGGCATTCCCTGGACGTGGTCTCTGACCGAGGTCCCCAATTCTCGTCCGGTTTTGGGAGCCTTCTGCAGGCTTATTGGGGCCACAGCCAGCCTATCGTCAGGATTCCATCCAGAGTCTAATGGCCAAGCGGAACGGATTAATCAGGATCTGGAGACCACCCTGCGGTGTGTGGCGGCCAGTAATCCAACGTCTTGGGCCACCTATATCATTTGGGCTGAATATGCCTACAACACCCCTCCAGTCCTCAGCCACCGGATTGTCCCCCTTCGAATGCCAGTTCGGTTACAACCCCTCCTTTGTTTCCAGAGGAAGAGGCGCAAGTTGGTGTTCCCTCGGCCCAGCGCTTTGTCCAAGCGCTGTAGGCGGACCTGGAAGAGGCCAGGTGTACCCTCCTTCGGACCTCCCAGAGATACCAAAGGTCAGGCTAATCGCCACCGCCGGACGGCCCTAGTTTCCGAGCTGGTCAGAGAGTTTGGTTGTGCCACTAAGAACTTGCCCCCTCCGGTCCGAATCCAGAAGCTTTCCCAGAGATACATCGCCCTTTCCGCATTTCTAGAAAGGTCAACCCCTGTGCCGTATCGTTTAGTTCTGCCTCGCTCCCTTAGAGTTAACCCCACTTTCCATGTTTCACTCCTTAAACCTGTCTTGTCTTCTCCTTTTGCCCCCCACACAGACCCGCACCTCCCAGGATCATAGGCGCAGCCAGCCTACACGTCCGCCGGATACTGGACTCCCGGAGGGTCCAGAACTCTCTGCAGTATCTGGTGGACTGGGAGGGCTACGGGCCAGAGGGAGCGCTCCTGGGTTCCAGCCAGGGACATCCTGGACCCAGGGTTGATCCGAGATTTTCGCACCCTGGGGCCAGGGTGTTCTGGAAGGAACATCAGGGTCGTTCCTAGAGGAGGGTCCTGTCAGCTTCCTGCTTCCCCTGTTTGTCTCCTGGCCTCTAGAGGTCAGCTGTGTTCTTTGCCTTAGTTTTTCCTCATGTGTCCTAATTAGCTTATCTATGTCACCTGTGCCTTGTTTCCCTTGAGTATTATTTTAGCTGTGTGTTTTCCCCTTGTTTCTCACTTGGTTATTGCGTCCTGACTGTGTGTCTCCTGCTTTGTCTCACCGTGTCTGTCCTAGTAAGTTGTTGAAGTTATCTTTAGTTTGTTTTTTCTCCCCCTCGTGGAGTTGTTTTGTTTTGCCTCCTGTTTTGGAATATTAAATCTACTTGCCTGGAGTATTGCCTTGGGTGTTTCATTTGGGTCCTACAACATTTCCTCTGTGGCTAAGGGTAGTACCCCAGCTCTACACATCTGAGACCGGAGTTCTAACCCGCTTATGACACTCACCCCTCGCTGTCCCCCTCTCTCTCCCCTCGCTGTCCCCCTCTCTCTCCCCTCGCTGTCCCCTCTCTCTCCCCCTCCTCTCCCCTCTCTCTCTCCCCCTCCCTCCCTCTCTCTCCCCCTCTCTCTCCCCCTCCTCTCCCTCTCTCTCCTCCTCTCCCCTCTCTCCCTCCCTCTCTCTCCCCTCTATCCCCTCTCTCTCTTTCCCCCTCCCTCTCTCTCCCCCTCTCTCTCCTCCTCTCCCCGCTCTCTCCTCCCTCTCTCTCCTCTCTATCCCTCCCTCTCTCTCCCCCCTCCTCTCCCCTCTCTCCCCCTCTCTCTCCCCCTCCTCTCCCTCTCTCTCCGCTGTCCCCCCCTCTCTCCCTCCCCTCTCTCTCCCCTCTATCCCCTCTCTCTCTTTCCCCCTCCCTCCCTCCCCTCCCTCCCTCCCTCTCTCTCCCTCCTCTCCCCCCTCCCTCTCTCCCCTCTCTCTCTCTCTCTCTCTCTCTCTCTCTCTCTCCCTCCCTCTCTCTCCCCTCTATCCCTCTCTCTCTCCCCCTCCCCTCCCTCCCCTCTCTCTTCCCCTCCCTCCCTCTCTCTCCCCTCTATCCCCTCTCTCTCTTTCCCCCCTCCCTCCCTCCCCTCTCTCTCCCTCCTCCCCTCTCTCTCCCCCTCCTCTCCTCTCTCTCCCCCTCCTCTCCCTCTCTCTCCCCCTCCTCTCCCTCTCTCTCCCCCCTCCCTCTCTCTCCCCTCCTCTCCCCTCTCTCTCCCCTCTATCCCTCTCTCTCTTCCCCCTCCCCCCTCCTCCCCTCCCTCCTCTCTCTCCCCTCCCTCTCTCCCTCTATCCCCTCTCTCTCCTCCCTCTCTCTCCCCTCTATCCCTCTCTCTCTTCCCCCTCCTCCCTCCCTCCCCTCCCTCCCTCCCCTCCCTCCCTCCCTCCCCCTCCCCTCCCCTCCCTCTCTCTCCCCTCCCTCTCTCCCTCTATCCCCTCTCTCTCCCTCCCTCTCTCTCCCCTCTATCCCCTCTCTCTCTCCCCCCTCCCTCCCTCCCTCCCTCTAGTTGATGGAGTCCCAGATCCAGGCCTGTGGTCAGACTCCATCCCAGCTGCTGATTGAGCCACACCCCCCTCGCTCCTCTGCCATGCACCTGGTGAGATCACACACACGCGCACACACACACACACACACACACACACACCCCTCGCTCCTCTGCCATGCACCTGGTGAGACCACACACACGCGCACCCACCCACACGCGCGCACACACACACACACACACACACACACACACACACACACACACCCTCGCTCCTCTGCCATGCACCTGGTGAGATCACACACACACACACACACACACACCCTCGCTCCTCTGCCATGCACCTGGTGAGATCACACACACGCACGCACACACACACACACACACACACCCACACGCACACACACACACACACACACCCACCCACACACACACACACACACACACCCACCCACACGCACACACACACACACAGGGCCGGATTAAGAAATAATTTGATTTCCAAACTGTATGTTTTCCCGTGATTTGTATTTTGACAGCCGCAACCAACCATAGAAATATAATCCATAGATGCAGTTCCAATTCAAGTCAGGACTGGCAGCCATTGCTAGTGTACCCATGAGTTTAACAGTCAAATTGCCAGGGTACAAAACCCTTCCATGGATTATGTCTATGGCCACAATGCAACAAGCTGTATATTTGACATGCATGCTGGCCAAACTGCGGCCTACCCTACAGTAGGCAACCGCTAACTGCCAAAATAAAGAAAACACTTGTAGAATCTATACCAAAGAGCATTGAAGCTGTTCTGGCAGCTCCTGGTGACCAAACACCCTTTTAAGACACGAAAGAGTCCAAAGATAAAACTGAAGGAGCTGCAAAGCTCCACAGCAGAGATTGGAGTATCTGTCCATAGGACCACTTTAAGCCGTACACTCCACAGAGCTGGGCTTTACGGAAGAGTGGCCAGAAAAAAGCCATTGCTTAAAGAAAAAAATAAGCAAACACATTTGGTGTTTGCCAGAAGGCATGTGGGAGACTCCCCAAACATATGGAGGAAGGTACTCTGGTCAGATGAGAATAAAATTGAGCTTTTTCGCCATCAAGGAAAACTTGAGGGAAACCTGTTTCAGTCTTCCAGGGATTTGAGACTGGGACGGAGGTTCACCTTCCAGCAGGACAATGAACCTAAGCATACTGCTAAAGCAACACTCGAATGGTTTAAGGGGAAACATTTAAATATCTTGGAATGGCCTAGTCAAAGCCCAGACCTCAAGAGAATCTGTGGTATGACTTAAAGATTGCTGTACACCAGCGGAACCCATCCAACTTGAAGGAGCTGGAGCAGTTTTTCCTTGAAGAATGGTCAAAAATCCCAGTGGCTAGATGTGCCAAGCTTATAGAGACATACCCCAAGAGACTTGCAGCTGTAATTGCTGCAAAAGGTGGCTCTACAAAATATTGACTTTGGAGGGGGTGGGGGGGTGAATAGTTATGCACAGTCAAGTTTTCTGTTTTTTTGTGTTATTTCTTGTTTGTTTCACAAAGAAAAATATTTTGGATCTTCAAAGTGGTAGGCATGTTGTGTAAATCAAATGATACAACCCCCCCTTCAGCCCCTTCATCCCCTTCAGCCCCCTTCAGCCCCTTCAGCCCCTTCAGCCCCCTTCAGCCCCTTCAGCCTCTTATTTCAGCCCCTTTACTTCTTCAGCTTTGTTTTTCTTATTTATTATTTTTCAGCCTTAATTCCTTTATTCAGCCTTATTAGTTTATCTTTCTGCTCCCTTCAGCTTCAGCCCCTTTAGCCTTATTATTTGTCTTTCATCCTTCAGCTCCTTTTGTATTTTGCCCCTTCAGCCTCCTTATTATTGTTACCTTATTGTTTTGGTTATTGTCACTCTTCAGCCCCTTCAGCCTTATGTTAGTATTTTTTATTATTTGTGTTGTCTTGTCAGTTCTTATTTCGTTTATGTTATTTTTCTTATTCAGCCTTCAGCTTCTTTATTGTGTCCCTTCATTTTTTCATTTTTGGCCTCCTTAGTATAAGTATTCATCCTTCAGTCTTGTTTTGTATTTATGCCTTCATCCCCTTCAGCTCTTCATCCCCCTTCAGCCCCTTCAGCCCCCTCAGCCTTCACGCCCTGTAAGCCCTTCATCCCCTTCAGCCCCTGTAAGCTCTTCAGCCCCTGTAAGCCCCTTCATCCCCTTCAGCCCCTGTAAGCTCCTTCAGCCCCTGTAAGCCCCTTCATCCCCTTCAGCCCCTGTAAGCCCCTGTAAGCCCCTTCATCCCCTGTAAGCCCCTGTAAGCCCCTTCAGCCCCTTCAGCCCCTGTAAGCCCCTGCATTAAGCTGGCCCTGCACACACATACACACACCAAATGGAAGAAGACACACTGAAACAGTGAGGGTCCTGTCTCATAAGTACTGCTGGTATTTATCTTTTGTTGGAAAATGTAGATTTTTTTTTGTTTGCTATGGTCTGCCCTAATGAACACAACCCAGGTTACATAGGCTACTGGTTGCCTTTGAGTATTTCTACTGTCCTCTACCCTCCCAGGACCCAGTCTGCTCTGGGGCTGCCCCAGGTCCTCGTGCCCCGTAGCTCTCATGGAGAGAGTGACCCAACTCCACCCCTGGACCTAATACCTGCCCAACCAGCCAATAACGGCCCAACCAACCAATATTTGCCCGCCCAACCAACCACCCGACCACCCAACGCCAACCAATACCTGCCTAACCAACCAATACCTGCCCAACCAACCAACCAATATCTTCCCATCCAACCAGCCAACCAACCAATACCAACCAATACCTGTCCAACCAACCAATATCTGCCCTTACAACCAGCCAAACAATCAATACCAACCAATACCTGCCCAACCAACCAATACCTGCCCATCCAACCAACCAACCAATACCAACCAATAACTGCCACACCAACCAACCAAAAGCTGCCCATCCAACCAACCAGCCAACCAACCAATACCAACCAGTACCTGCCCAACCAACCAATATTTGCCCTTCCAACCAACCAACCAATACCTGCCCAACCAACCAATATCTGCCCATCTATCCATCCATCCAACCAACCAACCAATATCTGCCCTTCCAACCAATATCTGCCCTTCCAACCAAACAACCAATAACAACCAACCAATACCTGCCCATCCAACCAACCAATACCAACCAATACCTGGCCGTCCATCCATCCAACCAACCAACCAACCAACCAACCAATACCTGCCCATCCATCCATCCATCCAACCAACCAATCAATACCTGCCCATCCATCCATCCATCTATCCAACCAACCAACCAATACCAACCAATACCTGCCCATCCATCCATCCATCCATCCATCCATCCATCCATCCATCCAACCAACCAATACCTGCCCATCCATCCAACCAACCAACCAACCAATACCTGCACAACCAACCAATACCTGCACTACCAACCAATCAAAACCAACCAACCAATACCAACCAATCAAAACCAACAAACCAACCAATACACAACCCTTAAGGTTGAAAAATTCCATAAAATGTCCCTACATTAACTTTTGTTTCCAGAAATCCTGGTTGGATTATTCCTGGAATGGGCAGGAAATCTGGTAGTACTGGAAAACCAGGATTTCTGGACAACCAGAGATTGTTGGTAAAGTTACTGTAATTTTGCAACCCTACCAACCCTCCTTTCTTCTGGGTCTGAAGTCACCCTCTGTTCCTCAGTGTGTCTTCCTGCTTCTATCCTGTTCTCCCTCACTAATAGACCTCTCCTCCTCCCTCTCTCCTCCCTCTCCTCCTACTCCCTCTCTCCTCCTCACTCTCTCTCCCTCCCTCTCTCCTCCCTCTCCTCCTCCTCCCTCTCTCCTCCTCCCTCTCTCCTCCTCCTCCTGCCTCCCTCCTCCTCCCTCTCCTCCTCCTCCCTCTCTCCTCCTCCCTCTCCTCCTCCTCCCTCTCTCCTCCTCCCTCTCTCCTCCTCCCCCTCACCCCTCTCTTTCCTTTGCCATTTTCCGTTACCTCATCTCCCCTCTTGCCTCTATTCCGTCTTGTCCTCTGTGTGTCTATCCCTTTCCCCTTCCTCTTCTCCTCCCCCTCTCTCTCTCCTCCCCCTCTCTCCCCTCTATCTCTTTCTCTCCACTCTCTCCCCCTCTTCCTCCCTCTCTCTTCTTCTCCCTCTCTCTCCCCTCTCCCTTCTCCCTTCTCTCCTCCCCCTCTCTCTCGCTCCCTCCCCTCTCTCCCCCTCTCCTCCCCTCTCCCCCGCCCTCTCTCTCCCTCCCCCTCTCCCCCTCTCCCCTCTCCCCCTCTCTCTCTCTCCCCCTCTCCTCCCTCTCTCCCCCCTCTCTCTCTCTCACTCTTCCTCCCCCCTCTCCTCCCCTCTCCCCCTCTCCCTCTCTCTCTCTCTTGCTCTCTCCCTCCCCTCTCCCCCCTCTCTCTCTCTTGCTCTCTCCGCCCCCTCTCCCCCCTCTCTCTTTCTCCTCCCTCCCCCCTTTCTCTCTCTCTCTCTCTCTCTCTCTCTCTCTCTCTCTCTCTCTCTCTCCCCCCCTCCTCCCCCCCTCTCTCTCTCTCCTCCCTCTCTCTCTCTCTCTCTCTCTCCCCCCTCCTCCCTATCTCTCTCTCTCTCTCTCTCTCTCTCCCCCCTCTCTCCCCCCTCTCCTCCCCTCTCTCTGTCTCTTTCTCCCTCCCCTCTCCCCCTCTCTCTCTCTCCCCCTCTCTCTCTCTCTCTCCCCCCTCTCGCTCTCTGTCTCGCTCTCTCTCCTCCCCCTCTCTCCCCCTCTTTCTCTCTCCCCTTCTCTCTCTCTCTTCTCGCTCTCTCTCTCCCTCTCTCTCTCTCCTCCCCCTTCTCTCTCTCTCCTCCCCCTCTTTCTCTCTCCCCTTCTCTCTCCCTCTTCTTGCTCTCGCTCTCTCTCTCCTCTCTCTCTCTCTCCCCCCTATCTCTCTCTCTCCTCCCCCTCTCTCTCTCTCTCTCTCCCCCCCTCTCTCTCTCTCTCTCTCTCTCTCTCTCTCTCTCTCTCTCTCTCTCTCTCTCTCTCTCTCTCTCTCTCTCTCTCCTCCTCCCCTCTCTCTCCCCCCTCTCTCTCTCTCTCTCCTCCCCCTCTCTCTCTCGCTCTCTCTCCCCCCCTCTCTCTCCCCCTCCTCTCTCTCTCTCTCTCTCTCTCGCTCTCCCCCTCTCCCTCTCTCTACCCCCCTCTCCCTCTCTCTACCCC
Organism: Coregonus clupeaformis; assembly: GCF_020615455.1. Taxonomy (NCBI): domain Eukaryota; kingdom Metazoa; phylum Chordata; class Actinopteri; order Salmoniformes; family Salmonidae; genus Coregonus; species Coregonus clupeaformis. The sequence continues at coordinate 873,740 of NW_025533531.1, read as the reverse complement.
CCTCTCCCTCTCTCTACCCCCCTCTCCCTCTCTCTCCCCCCCTCTCCCTCTCTCTCCCCCCCTGTCTCTCTCTCTCTCCCTCTCTCTCCCTCTCTCTCTCTCTCGCTCTCTTCTCTCTCATCAGTGTTTCCTTCCCCAGAGTCCTCTGATGTTTAAGGACCAGATGCAGCAGGATGTGATCATGGTGCTGAAGTTCCCCTCCAACTCCCCTGTGACCCACGTAGCTGCCAACACCCTGCCCCACCTCTCTGTCCCTGCTGCTGTCACCGTCACCTGCAGCAGACTGTTCGCTGTCAACCGCTGGCACAACACCGTCGGTGAGTAGGGGGGAGTGGGGAAAGTGTGTGTGAGAGAGAGAGAGAGAGATGCAGTGCATTCAGAAAGTATTCAGACCCCTTGACTTTTTTCACATTTTGTTACGTTACAGCCTTATTCTAAAATGGATTTTAAAAAAAAAATCCTCATCAATCTACACACAATACCCCATAATGACAAAGCGAAAACAGTTTTTTTTACATTTTAGCAAATGTATGAAAAATAAAAACTGAAATACCTTATTTACATAAGTATTCAAACCCTTTTCTATGAGACTCGAAATTGAGCTCAGGTGCATCCTGTTTCCATTGATCATCCTTGTGATGTTTCTACAACTTGAATGGAGTCCACCTGTGGTAAATTCAATTGATTGGACATGATTTGGAAAGGCACACACCTGTCTATATAAGGACCCACAGTTGACAGTGCATGTCAGAGCAAAAATCAAGCCATGAGGTCGAAGGAATTGTCCGTAGAGCTCCGAGACAGGATTGTGTCGACGCACAGATCTGGGGAAGGGTACCAAAACAAATTTCTGCAGCATTGAAGGTCCCCAAAAACACAGTGGCATCCATCATTCTTAAATGGAAGAAGTTTGGAACCACCAAGACTCTTCCTAGAGCTGGCCGCCCGGCCAAACTGAGCAATCGGAGGAGAAGGACCTTGGTCAGGGAGGTGACCAAGAACCCGATGGTCACTCTGACAGAGCTCCAGAGTTCCTCTGTGGTGATGGGAGAACCTTCCAGAAGGACAACCATCTCTGCAGCACTCCACCAATCAGGCCTTTATGGTAGAGTGGCCAGACGGAAGCCACTCCTCAGTAAAAGGCACATGACAGCCCGCTTGGAGTTTGCCAAAAGGCACCTAAAGGACTCTCAGACCATAAGAAACAAGATTCTCTGGTCTGATGAAACCAAGGTTGAACTCTTTGGCCTGAATGCCAAGCGTCACGTCTGGAGGAAACATGGCACCATCCCTACGGTGAAGCATGGTGGTGGCAGCATCATGTTGTGGGGATGTTTTTCAGTGGCAGGGACTTGGAGACTAGTCAGGATGGAGGGAAAGATGAACTGAACAAAGTACAGAGAGATCCTTGATGAGAACGTGCTCCAGAGCGCTCAGTAAATGTGATATTTCCATTTATTTATTTTGTATAAATTTGCAAAATTTCTAAAAACCTGTTTTTGCTTTGTCATTATGGGGTAGTGTGTGTAGATTGATGAGGGGAAAAAACGATGTAATCCATTTTAGAATAAGGCTGTAACGTAACAAAATGTGGAAAAAGTCAAGGGGTCTGAATACTTTCCGAAGGCATTGAGTGTATGTACGTGTGTTATTTTTATGGATGACGTAACCATGCACTGTGTGTTCTCAGGTCTCCGTGGTGCTCCAGGTTACTCCCTAGAACAGGCTCATCACCTGCCCATTGAGATGGACCCTCTCATAGGTCAGAACACACAAACACACGACTGACACACATCTGCCTTGGTCATGTGATACTCTGATGGTCACAGTTTTGGTAACGCTTTTTGCCCAAATTAGAGTCCATAGGTTGTTAGGCTTCAGATCATATATATATATATCATATAGTTTATATGTCGTTATTTTGTATGTGTCCGTGTGTGCGTCCTTTTGTGTGTGTGTGTGTGTGTGTGTGTGTGAGTGTGTGTTAGCCAACAACTCTGGTGTGAGTAAGCGTCAGATCACAGACCTTGTGGACCAGAGCATCCAGATCAACACACACTGCTTCGTGGTTACCGCTGACAACCGCTACATCCTGGTCTGTGGCTTCTGGGACAAGAGCTTCAGAGTCTACTCCACTGAGACAGGTAACACTATCATAGTACTACTACAATACTAATATAGTACTACTACAATACTACTATAGTACTAATATACTATATACTCTCTATACTGGGACTTCAGAGTCTATCCACTGAGACAGGTACATGCCACAATACTACTAGAATACTACTATAGTACTACTATAGTACTACTATACCATATACTATCTATACTGGGACTTCAGAGTCTACACACAAAAAATGTATGCACGCATGACTGTAAGTCGCTTTGGATAAAAGCGTCTGCTAAATGGCGTATTATTATTATTATTATTATTACTCCACTGAGACAGGTATTACAAATACAAGAAACAATACTATGCCACACTACGTCACTATTCATTTCTTTCTACCTGAGTGAGAGATATAATACAGTTTTTGCCTAATTTGGCTCATTATGTCAAAACTCAACACACCAGCCAATCAGACATAAGCACAACTCACATATATGCCAAAATGAAACCCTGCAATCAAAACTTAACACTCCTTTCTAAAAATGAAATTCTTGCAACAAAACCATACACACAAGCAACATTTGAATGACTCTTTCATATCACCAGCAACACACTGATGGGCTTTATATAAAACACTGCAGTCTCTGTGATTCTATTTTTATTGTCGTTTTATTGTCATTTTCTTCTGTAAAACTCAAAAGGAGAATTTCTGCAGTAATCAAACAGTTTTTACAACAAAAAAAAACATTGTTACAGAAATTCTTAACATCAAATTTAGCAACAAAACAAAAGTAAAAAAAACTAGAATTACTGGATAAATTGGAGGAAAAAACATATACTTGTTTTGTGTGTGTGTGTGTGTGTGGTGGGGGGCGGGGGGGGCTTATGGATCACGCCTTCTGTTCGGATCTGGCCACAAGACCTCGTCAACATCACAGGCGATGTCCTCGCGGGCTAGGCATCGGGGAAAATATCGCCTTGTGTGCCGAATCCACCCTTGGATTGATCCCACCTCAATGTCTCCACATGCCTCTTCCATTGCTTGCAGAAGAGTCATGCGGGCATGTGATTGCCGATCATATACTTTCCACCGCCACGCTGAAAAGAATTCCTCGATTGCATTTAGAAAGGGGGCTGTAAGGGGGCAGGTATAAAACTGTGAAATGATTATGGTTGTTGAACCAATCTCGGACCAGAGCAGCCCGGTGGAAACTAACATTATCCCAGATGACAACAAACCTGGGCTGCTGTGGTCTGTCCTGCACAACTGCATGTAGTGCATCTAGAAATGCAATGATCTGTCCTGTATTGTAGGGACCTAGAGTGGCATGATGATGCAGGACTCCTTGGACACTAATTGCAGCACACAAGGTGATATTTCCCCCCACGCTGCCCAGGGACTTTTACAACAGCCCTTTGTCCAACTACGTTACGGCCCCGACGCCTGGTTTCGGACAGATTGAAGCCTGCCTCATCCACGTAGATGAACTCGTTCGGCGGCATCAAACTCCAGAACTGTCTGTAACAGAAAATATTGAATAGTGTTACTGAAAACACATACAGTAACTACAATGTCTATATTTTCACACAAGTAGGAGCTGGGTTGGGTGAGTATAGACAAAAACTACAAGCTACAGGCAGGGCAGGTGGCAGCATAAACCCTCATTCCCACATCACAATATATAGTATGTAAAGTAAAGTGACACATACCTGCACATAATCATGGCGCAGATCCTTGACCCTGACACTGTTCCTCTCAAAAGGCACCCTGTACAGCTGCTTCATTCTGAAGTTATGTTTCTGTAGGACGCGACTTAGTGTAGAAATGCTGACCCCTGTTGATATTGTTGAATTCATTGCCATTTGCAATTATGCGTTGTTGCAACTCACGAAGTCGGATTGCATTATTTTCTCGCACCATTTCAATGACGGCAAGCTCTTGTTGTTGAGTGAAGAGCCGTTTCCCTTCCACCTTGAGGAGGTCGTCGAACCATTCTGTAGAAAATGCCACCACAAGATGTCATTGGTTAGGTTATTTTTCACATACTGTACTTTCAAACTGTACACAGTACTGCAACATCACAATGGTATTCCTTTACATATACAGTACTTCACAGCACTACCCATTTTTCTATAGTATAGTTAGTACAGTAATACTGTAATATGATACAGAATCATGTGGCACATACAGTAGGTACAGTCTGGAGTAGAAACTTGAAGATATACCTGTTCTCCAGTCGGAATGTCCTTATTAGCGATGCTACTGTGTAGCGACTGAGGTTAGGGTGGACTCTTTGCCCAGCCTCCCTCATGGACAGGCCATGATCTATCACATGGTCCACCAGAGTAGCCCTGATGTCATCTGATATACGTCTCCGCACTGGTCCTCGTCCTCTTCCTCGTCCTCTTCCTCGTCCGACTCCTCTCTCTCTTTGTCCTCCTCTTACTCTGACTCTCATTGCCTCCATGCTTGCAAAGTTCTAAAAATGGCTTACCTGAGGCCTATTTCTAGTGCTAAGGCTCAGACTGGCTGGTGTTCTGTTTTCTGTGCAAGTGTTTTCAGGTGTGAATGTAAGTGCATACAATTGCCAGATGAGTTTTGCATTTTGAACAGAGTGTTTTTCCCAATGATAACAGGTGATTTCGTTTTTGAACAAAGTGTCTAATGTAAGAAAACGTGTGTAGTGTTTCGCAATAAGTGTGTTACAGAATTGCAAACAAAGTGCAAAGTTGACATTGTGTTTAAGGTATGGTTACACTGTGTTTAAGCTATGGTTACACTGTGTTTAAGCTGTGGTTACACTGTGTTTACGGTATGGTTACACTGTGTTTAAGGTATGGTTACACTGTGTTTAAGCTATGGTTACACTGTGTTTAAGGTATGGTTACACTGTGTTTAAGGTATGGTTACACTGTGTTTAAGGTATGGTTACACTGTGTTTAAGGTATGGTTACACTGTGTTTAAGCTATGGTTACACTGTGTTTAAGGTATGGTTACACTGTGTTTAAGGTATGGTTACACTGTGTTTACGGTATGGTTACACTGTGTTTACGGTATGGTTACACTGTGTTTACGGTATGGTTACACTGTGTTTAAGGTATGGTTACACTGTGTTTAAGGTATGGTTACACTGTGTTTAAGGTATGGTTACACTGTGTTTACGGTATGGTTACACTGTGTTTACGGTATGGTTACACTGTGTTTAAGGTATGGTTACGCTGTGTTTAAGGTATGGTTACACTGTGTTTACGGTGTGCTACAAGACGTTTAGGTATTGAGGCTTTGGTCTAAGCATTCGGTTTTAGTGTGTAACAATGGGCAAAAACTGTATTACTACTTTACTACTACGATACCTCTATATTATTCCTCAATACGTCTACATTATTCCTCAATACTTCTACATTATTCCTCGATACGTCTACATTATTCCTCAATACGTCTACATTATTCCTCAATACGTCTACATTATTCCTCAATAAGTCTACATTATTCCTCAATACGTCTACATTATTCCTCGATACGTCTACATTATTCATCGATACGTCTACATTATTCCTCGATACGTCTACATTATTCCTCGATATGTCTGCATTATTCCTCAATAAGTCTACATTATTCCTCAATACGTCTACATTATTCCTCAATACGTCTACATTATTCCTCAATACGTCTACATTATTCCTCAATACCTCTATATTGTTCCTCAATACGTCTACATTGTTCCTCAATACGTCTACATTATTCCTCAATACGTCTACATTATTCCTCAATACGTCTACATTATTCCTCAATACGTCTACATTATTCCTCAATACGTCTACAATATTCCTCAATACGTCTACATTATTCCTCGATACGTCTACATTATTCCTCGATACGTCTACATTATTCCTCAATACGTCTACATTTTCCTCGATACGTCTACATTATTCCTCAATACCTCTATATTGTTCCTCAATACGTCTACATTATTCCTCAATACGTCTACATTATTCCTCAATACGGCTGCATTATTCCTCAATACGTCTAAATTATTCCTCAATACGTCTACATTATTCCTCAATAAGTCTACATTATTCCTCAATACGTCTAAATTATTCCTCAATACGTCTACATTATTCCTCAATACGTCTACATTATTCCTCAATACGTCTACGTTATTCCTCAATACCTCTACGTTATTCCTCAATAAGTCTACATTATTCCTCAATACGTCTACATTATTCCTCAATACGTCTACATTATTCCTCAATACGTCTACATTATTCCTCAATAAGTCTACATTATTCCTCAATAAGTCTACAATATTCCTCAATACGTCTACATTATTCCTCAATAAGTCTACAATATTCCTTAATACGTCTACATTATTCCTCAATAAGTCTACATTATTCCTCAATACCTCTACATTATTACTCAATACGTCTACATTATTCCTCGATACGTCTACATTATTCCTCAATACGTCTACATTATTCCTCAATACGTCTACATTATTCCTCAATACGTCTACATTATTCCTCAATACGTCTACATTATTCCTCAATATGTCTACATTATTCCTCAATACATCTACATTATTCTTCAATACGTCTACATTATTCCTCAATACGTCTACATTATTCCTCAATACGTCTACATTATTCCTCAATAAGTCTACATTATTCCTCAATAAGTCTACATTATTCCTCAATACGTCTACATTGTTCCTCAATACGTCTACATTATTCCTCAATACGTCTACATTATTCCTCCATGCGTCTACATTATTCCTCAATACCTCTATATTATTCCTCAAATCGTCTACATTATTCCTCAGTACGTCTACATTATTCCTCAATACGGCTACATTATTCCTCAATACGTCTACATTATTCCTCAATAAGTCTACATTATTCCTCAATACGTCTACATTATTCCTCAATACGTCTACATTATTCCTCGATACGTCTACATTATTCCTCAATACGTCTACATTATTCCTCAATAAGTCTACATTATTCCTCAATACGTCTACATTATTCCTCAATACGTCTACATAGTTCCTCAATACGTCTACATAGTTCCTCAATACGTCTACATAGTTCCTCAATACGTCTACATAGTTCCTCAATACGTCTACATTATTCCTCAATACGTCTACATTATTCCTCAATACGTCTACATTATTCCTCAATACGTCTACATTATTCCTCAATACGTCTACATTATTCCTCAATACGTCTACATTATTCCTCACCCTCCTCCCTGTAGGTAAGTTGACCCAGATAGTGTTTGGGCACTGGGACGTGGTGACGTGCCTGGCCCGGTCAGAGAGCTACATCGGAGGGGACTGCTACATCGTGTCAGGGTCCAGAGATGCTACCCTGCTGCTGTGGTACTGGAGCGGACGACATCACATCATTGGAGACAACCCCAACAACAGTAAGTCTGTGTGTGTTTGGAGGGGGGGGGTGTTTATGTTTGTGTGTGTGTGTGTTTGTTTGTGTGGTACATAACAAGATGCTTCATCTAAGAGGTGAAAGGGAGAGCATACCACCTACATGTCCTGTCCTTTTTACAATATTATCTGCACATTAATCTCTTGCCTTTACAATAATCTCCAATGATCATTTTGAACTCCCTGAACAGATACTTTTCCTGTTTTTAATCATCTGCTCTTTGTGTGTCACATTCTATTTAAAGTGTATTTAACAACAAAGCCTCAAGACACTTTACAGAAAACATTTAAATTAATAAATATGTTTCCTAGGTGACTACCCTGCTCCGAGAGCTGTGCTGACGGGTCACGACCATGAGGTGGTGTGTGTGTCCGTTTGCGCTGAGCTGGGACTGGTCATCAGTGGGGCCAAAGGTCAGTGTGTGTGTGTGTGTGTGTGTGTGTGTGTGTGTGTGTGTGTGTGAGTCTTTGTTTGTGTGTGTGTGCGCGCGCGTACGTGTCAGTGTGTATGTGTGTTTCTAAATCTCCATCTCTCCCTTCCCTCCCTCCCCTCCCGCCCCCCACCTTCCTCCAGAGGGTCCATGCTTGGTCCATACTATAACAGGAGACCTGCTGCGGGCCCTGGAGGGCCCAGAGTTGTGCCTGAGGCCCCGCCTCATCTCTGTGTCCAGTGAGGGCCACTGTATCATCTGTTATGAGAGAGGACGCTTCTGTAACTTCAGCATCAACGGGAAACTACTGGCTCAAATGGAGGTCAACGACTCTACACGGGTAAGACCACAGATACAGTATATATATTCTATATTATATCAGTAATATATATTATATCAGTATCATATATTATATATTATATCAGTATTATATATTATATCAGTATTATATATTATATCAGTAGTATATATTCTATATTATGTCAGTATTATATATTATATCAGTATTATATATTCTATATTATATCAGTATCAGTATTGTATATTATATCAGTAGTATATATTCTATATTATGTCAGTATTATATATTATATATTATATCAGTATTATATATTATATCTGTATATTATATCTGTAGTATATATTATATCAGTATCATGTATTATATATTTTATCAGTATTATGTATTATATCAGTATTATATATTACAGTGCCTTTCGGAAAGTATTCAGACCCCTTGACTTTTTTCATATTTTGTTATTTAAAGTAAAAAACTGAAATATACATTTACATAAGTATTCAGACCATTTACTCAATACATTGTTGAAGACCCTTCGGCAGCGATTACAGCATTGAGTCTTCTTGGGTATGACGCTACAAGCTTGGCACACCTGTATTTGGGGAGTTTCTCCCATTCTTCTCTGCAGATTCTCTCAAGCTCTGTCAGGTTGGATGGGGAGCGTTGCTGCACAGCTATTTTCAGGTCTCCAGAGATGTTCGATTGGGTTCAAGTCCAGGCTCTGGCTGGGCCACTCAAGGACATTCATGGCTGTGTGCTTAGGGTCGTTGTCCTGTTGCAAGGTGAACCTTCACCCCAGTCTGAGGTCCTGAGCGCTCTGGAGCAGGTTTTCATCAAGGATCTCTCTGTACTCCTGAGTGGCGCAGTGGTCTAAGGCACTGCATCGCAGTGCTAACTGTGCCACTAGAGATCCTGGTTCGAATCCAGGCTCTGTCGCAGCCGGCCGCGACCGGGAGACTCATGGGCGGCGCACAATTGGCCCAGCGTCGTCTAGGGGAGGAAATGGCCGGCAGGGATGTAGCTCAGTTGATAGAGCATGGCGTTTGCAACGCCAGGGTTGTGGGTTCAATTCCCACGGGGGGCCAGTATAAAAAAATATGTATCCACTAACTGTAAGTCGCTCTGGATAAGAGCGTCTGCTAAATGACTAAAATGTAAAAATGTACGTTGCTCCATTCATCTTTGCCTCAATCCTGACTAATCTCCCAGTCTCTTCTGCTGAAAAACATCCCAACAGCATGATGCTGCCACCACCATGCTTCATGTATGGTGCCAGGTTTCCTCCAGACGTGACGCTTGGCATTCAGGCCAAAGAATTCAATCTTGATTTCATCAGACCAGAGAATCTTGTTTCTCATGGTCTGAGAGTCTTTAGGTGCCTTTTGGCAAACTCCAAGCGGGCTGTCATGTGCCTTTTACTGAGGAGTGGCTTCCGTCTGGCCACTCTACCATAAAGGCCTGATTGGTGGAGAGCTGCAGAGATGGTTGTCCTTCTCCACAGAGGAACTCTAGAGCTCTGTCATTGACCATCGGGTTCTTGGTTACCTCCCTGACCAAGGCCCTTCTCCCCCGATTGCTCAGTTTGGCCGGGCGGCCAGCTCTAGGAAGAGTCTTGGTGGTTCCAAACTTCTTCCATTTAAGAATTATGGAGGCCACTGTGTTCTTGGGGTCCTTCAATGCTGCCCTTCCCCAGATCTGTGCCTCCACACAATCCTGTCTCGGAGATCTATGGACAATTCCTTCGACCTCATGGCTTGGTTTTTGCTCTGACATGCACTGTCAACTGTGGGACCTTATAGAGTGAGGGAAAAAAGTATTTGATCCCCTGCTGATTTTGTACGTTTGCCCACTGAGAAAGACATGATCAGTCTATAATTTTAATGGTAGGTTTATTTGAACAGTGAGAGACAGAATAACAACAAAATAATCCAGAAAAACGCATGTCAAAAATGTTATAAATTGATTTGCATTTTAATGAGGAAAAGAAGTATTTGACCCCTCTGCAAAACATTACTTAGTACTTGGTGGCAAAACCCTTGTTGGCAATCACAGAGGTCAGACGTTTCTTGTAGTTGGCCACCAGGTTTGCACACATCTCAGGAGGGATTTTGTCCCACTCCTCTTTGCAGATCTTCTCCAAGTCATTAAGGTTTCGAGGCTGACGTTTGGCAACTCGAACCTTCAGCTCACTCCACAGATTTTCTATGGGATTAAGGTCTGGAGACTGGCTAGGCCACTCCAGGACCTTAATGTGCTTCTTCTTGAGCCACTCCTTTGTTGCCTTGGCCGTGTGTTTTGGGTCATTATCATGCTGGAATACCCATTTTCAATGCCCTGGCTGAGGGAAGGAGGTTCTCACCCAAGATTTGACGGTACATGGCCCCGTCCATCGTCCCTTTGATTTGGTGAAGTTGTCCTGTCCCCTTAGCAGAAAAACAACCCCAAAGCATAATGTTTCCACCTCCATGTTTGACGGTGGGGATGGTGTTCTTGGGGTCATAGGCAGCATTCCTCCTCCTCCAAACACGGCGAGTTGAGTTGATGCCAAAGAGCTCGGTTTTGGTCTCATCTGACCACAACACTTTCACCCAGTTCTCCTCTGAATCATTTAGATGTTCATTGGCAAACTTCAGACGGGCCTGTATATGTGCTTTCTTGAGCAGGGGGACCTTGCGAGCGCTGCAGGATTTCAGTCCTTCAAGGCGTAGTGTGTTACCAATTGTTTTCTTGGTGACTATGGTTCCAGCTGCCCTGAGATCATTGACAAGATCCTCCCGTGTAGTTCTGGGCTGATTCCTCACCGTTCTCATGATCATTGCAACTCCACGAGGTGAGATCTTGCATGGAGCCCCAGGCCAAGGGAGATTGACAGTTATTTTGTGTTTCTTCCATTTGCAATTAATCGCACCAACTGTTGTCACCTTCTCACCAAGCTGCTTGGCGATGGTCTTGTAGCCCATTCCAGCCTTGTGTATGTCTACAATCTTGTCCCTGACATCCTTGGAGAGCACTTTGGTCTTGGCCATGGTGGAGAGTTTGGAATCTGATTGATTGATTGCTTCTGTGGACAGGTGTCTTTTATACAGGTAACAAGCTGAGATTAGGAGCACTCCCTTTAAGAGTGTGCTCCTAATCTCAGCTCATTACCTGTATAAAAGACACCTGGGAGCCAGAAATCTTTCTGATTGAGAGGGGGTCAAATACTTATTTCCCTCATTAAAATGCAAATCAATTTATAACATTTTTTACATCCGTTTTTCTGGATTTTTTTGTTGTTATTCTGTCTCTCACTGTTCAAATAAACCTACCATTAAAATTATAGACTGATCATGTCTTTGTCAGTGGGCAAACGTACGAAATCAGCAGGGGATCAAATACTTTTTTCCCTCACTGTATAGACAGTTGTGTGCCTTTCCAAATCATGTCCAATCAATTGAATTTACCACAGGTGGACTCCAATCAAGTTGTAGAAACATCTCAAGGATGATCAATTGTGTGCAGATTGCTGAGGACTTTTATTTATTTAATCAATTTTAGAATAAGGCTGTAACTTAACAAAATGTGGAAAAAGTCAAGAGGTCTGAATACTTTCCGAAGGCACTGTATATCGGTATTATATATCATATCAGTATTATAAACTATATCAGTATCATATATTATATATTATATCAGTATTATATATTATCTCAGTGTTATATATTATATATTATATCAGTGGTATACAGTTGAAGTCAGAAGTTTACATAAACTTAGGTTGGAATCATTAAAACTTGTTTTTCAACCACTCCACACATTTCTTGTTAACAAACTACAGTTTTGGTAAGTCGGTTATGACATCTACTTTGTGCATGGCACAAGTACTTTTTCCAACAATTGTTTACAGACAGATTATTTCACTTATAATTCACTGTATCACAATTCCAGTGGGTCAGAAGTTACACTAAATTGACTGTGCCTTTAAACAGCTTGGAAAAATCCAGAATATGATGTCATGGTTTTAGAAGCTTCTGATAGGCTAATTGACATCATTTGAGTCAATTGGAGGTGTACCTGTGGATGTATTTCAAGGCCTACCTTCAAACTCAGTGCCTCTTTGCTTGACATCATGGGAAAATCAAAAGAAATCAGCCAAGACCTCAGAAAAACAATTGTAGACTTCCACAAGTCTGGTTCATCCTTGGGAACATTTCCAAATGCCTGAAGTTACCACTTTCATCTGTACAAACAATAGTACGCAAGTATAAACACCATGGGACCACGCAGCCGTCATACCGCTCAGGAAGGAGACGCGTTCTGTCTCCTAGAGATGAATGTACTTTGGTGTGAAAAGTGCAAATCAATCCCAGAACAACAGCAAAGTACTTGTGAAGATGCTGGACGAAACAGGTGCAAAAGTATCTACATCCACAGTAAAACGAGTTCTATATCGACATAACCTGAAAGGCCGCTCAGCAAGGAAGAAGCCACTGCTCCAAAACTGCCATAAAAAAAGCCAGACTACGGTTTGCAACTGCACATGGGGACAAAGATCGTACTTTTTTGAGAAATGTCATCTGGTCTGATGAAACAAAAATATAACTGTTTGGCCATTGTGACCATCGTTATCTTTGGAGGAAAAAGTGGGTTGCTTGCAAGCCGAAGAACACCATCCCAACCGTGAAGCACGGGGGTGGCAGCATCATGCTGTGGGGGTGCTTTGCTGCAGGAGGGACTGGTGCACTTCACAAAATAGATGGCATCATGAGGAAGGAAAATTATATGGATATATTGAAGCAACATCTCAAGACATCAGTCAGGAAGTTAAAGCTTGGTTGCAAATGGGGACTTCCAAATGGACAATGCATACTTCCAAAGTTGTGGCAAAATGACTTAAGGACAACAAAGTCAAGGTATTGGAGTGGCCATCACAAAGCCCTGACCTCAATCCTATAGAAAATGTGTGGGCAGAACTGAAAAAGCGTGTGCGAGCAAGGAGGCCTACAAACCTGACTCAGTTACACCAGCTCTGTCAGGAGGAATGGGCCAAAATTCACTCAACTTATTGTGGGAAGCTTGTGGAAGGCTACCCAAAACGTTTGACCCAAGTTAAACAATTTAAAGACAATACTACCAAATACTAATTGAGTGTATGTAAACTTCTGACCCACTGGGAATGTGATGAAAGAAATAAAAGCTGAAATAAATAATTATCTTTACTATTTTTCTGACATTTCACATTCTTAAAATAAAGTGGTGATCCTAACTGACCTAAGACAGGGAATTTTTACTAGGATTAAATGTCAGGAATTGTGAAAAACTGAGTTTAAATGTATTTGGCTAAGGTGTTTGTAAAATTCAGACTTCAACTGTATATTATGTATTATATCAGTATCATATATTATATTAGTATTTTATATTATATCAGTATTATATATTATATCAGTATTATACATTATATTAGTATTATATATTATATTATATCAGTATTATATATTATATCAGTATTATATCAGTATCATATATATTATATCAGTATTATGTATTATAAACTACTGGCTCAGAGGCCAACGACTCTACACTCTTAGAAGAAAAGGTGCTAAGTATAACTATACAGGGTTCTTCGGTTTGTCCCCATAGGGGAACCCTTTTTGGTGCTGGATAGAACCCTTTGCAGAGAGTTCTACCTAGAACCCTCTATGTAGGGTTCTTCAAAGAACCCCCTGTAAATGGTTCTACCTAGAACCCTCTATGAACGGTTCCACCAGCCTTATTAGCCTTTAACATTGTGATTTATTTTATTTTATGATGATTTATGATTTATGACAATACATTACATACTGTATATCATAAGGCCTTTATTTGAGGGCCTAGTTATACCTTAAAACTGTGGTGTTAGGAAACTCCTGGTTTACAGGCCACATCAGGCCTTCAAGTCACATTATGTTGGCATGCAAAGTGATGTTTAAGTTAGGATATCCAGCAAGTGTAGCATGCTGGGATATATTATATATGGCTCTATGTAGAACCCTTTTTGCCTTCCAAAGAACCCTTATTGCCTTCCAAAGAACCCTTCTTGCCTTCCAAAGAACCCTTATTGCCTTCCAAAGAACCCTTATTGCCTTCCAAAGAACCCTTATTGCCTTCCAAAGAACCCTTATTGCCTTCCAAAGAACCCTTATTGCCTTCCAAAGAACCCTTATTGCCTTCCAAAGAACCCTTATTGCATTCCAAAGAACCCTTCTTGCCTTCCAAAGAACCCTTCTTGCCTTCCAAAGAACCCTTCTTGCCTTCCAAAGAACCCTTATTGCCTCCAAAGAACCCTTATTGCCTTCCAAAGAACCCTTATTGCCTTCCAAAGAACCCTTATTGCCTTCCAAAGAACCCTTATTGCCTTCCAAAGAACCCTTATTGCCTTCCAAAGAACCCTTATTGCCTTTAAAATAATCATCAAAGAACCCTTTCTTCCAAATACGGTTCTTAGAATGTTAAAGGTTCTAGGTAGAACCCTTTGCCTTACAAAGAACCCTTTTGGAACCCTTTTTCTAAGACTGTAGCTGAGTAAGAGTTTATAATAAATGTAGCTGAATAAGAGTTTATAATAAATGTAGCTGAATAAGAGTTTATAATAAATGTAGCTGAATAAGAGTTTATATTAAATGTAGCTGAATAAGAGTTTATAATAAATGTAGCTGAATAAGAGTTTATAATAAATGTAGCTGAATAAGAGTTTATATTAAATGTAGCTGAATAAGAGTTTATATTAAATGTAGCTGAATAAGAGTTTATATTAAATGTAGCTGAATAAGAGTTTATATTAAATGTAGCTGAATAAGAGTTTATATTAAATGTAGCTGAATAAGAGTTTATATTAAATGTAGCTGAATAAGAGTTTATATTAAATGTAGCTGAATAAGAGTTTATATTAAATGTAGCTGAATAAGAGTTTATAATAAATGTAGCTGAATAAGAGTTTATAATAAATGTAGCTGAATAAGAGTTTATAATAAATGTAGCTGAATAAGAGTTTATATTAAATGTAGCTGAATAAGAGTTTATATTAAATGTAGCTGAATAAGAGTTTATATTAAATGTAGCTGAATAAGAGTTTATAATAAATGTAGCTGAATAAGAGTTTATAATAAATGTAGCTGAATAAGAGTTTATAATAAATGTAGCTGAATAAGAGTTTATATTAAATGTAGCTGAGTAAGTTTATATTAAATGTAGCTGAATAAGAGTTTATAATAAATGTAGCTGAATAAGAGTTTATAATAAATGTAGCTGAATAAGAGTTTATATTAAATGTAGCTGAATAAGAATTTATATTAAATGTAGCTGAATAAGAGTTTATATTAAATGTAGCTGAATAAGAGTTTATATTAAATGTAGCTGAATAAGAGTTTATATTAAATGTAGCTGAATAAGAGTTTATATTAAATGTAGCTGAATAAGAGTTTATAATAAATGTAGCTGAATAAGAGTTTATAATAAATGTAGCTGAATAAGAGTTTATAATAAATGTAGCTGAATAAGAGTTTATATTAAATGTAGCTGAATAAGAGTTTATATTAAATGTAGCTGAATAAGAGTTTATATTAAATGTAGCTGAATAAGAGTTTATAATAAATGTAGCTGAATAAGAGTTTATAATAAATGTAGCTGAATAAGAGTTTATAATAAATGTAGCTGAATAAGAGTTTATATTAAATGTAGCTGAATAAGAGTTTATATTAAATGTAGCTGAATAAGAGTTTATATTAAATGTAGCTGAATAAGAGTTTATAATAAATGTAGCTGAATAAGAGTTTATATTAAATGTAGCTGAATAAGAGTTTATAATAAATGTAGCTGAATAAGAGTTTATAATAAATGTAGCTGAATAAGAGTTTATAATAAATGTAGCTGAATAAGAGTTTATATTAAATGTAGCTGAATAAGAGTTTATATTAAATGTAGCTGAATAAGAGTTTATATTAAATGTAGCTGAATAAGAGTTTATATTAAATGTAGCTGAATAAGAGTTTATATTAAATGTAGCTAAATAAGAGTTTATATTAAATGTAGCTGAATAAGAGTTTATAATAAATGTAGCTGAATAAGAGTTTATATTAAATGTAGCTGAATAAGAGTTTATAATAAATGTAGCTGAATAAGAGTTTATAATAAATGTAGCTGAATAAGAGTTTATATTAAATGTAGCTGAATAAGAGTTTATATTAAATGTAGCTGAATAAGAGTTTATATTAAATGTAGCTGAATAAGAGTTTATAATAAATGTAGCTGAATAAGAGTTTATATTAAATGTAGCTGAATAAGAGTTTATAATAAATGTAGCTGAATAAGAGTTTATATTAAATGTAGCTGAATAAGAGTTTATAATAAATGTAGCTGAATAAGAGTTTATAATAAATGTAGCTGAATAAGAGTTTATATTAAATGTAGCTGAATAAGAGTTTATAATAAATGTAGCTGAATAAGAGTTTATATTAAATGTAGCTGAGTAAGAGTTTATATTAAATGTAGCTGAATAAGAGTTTATAATAAATGTAGCTGAATAAGAGTTTATAATAAATGTAGCTGAATAAGAGTTTATATTAAATGTAGCTGAATAAGAGTTTATCTTAAATGTAGCTGAATAAGAGTTTATATTAAATGTAGCTGAATAAGAGTTTATAATAAATGTAGCTGAATAAGAGTTTATATTAAATGTAGCTGAATAAGAGTTTATATTAAATGTAGCTGAATAAGAGTTTATAATAAATGTAGCTGGGTAGGAGTTTATAATAAATGTAGCTGAGTAAGTTTATATTAAATGTAGCTGAATAAGAGTTTATATTAAATGTAGCTGAATAAGAGTTTATAATAAATGTAGCTGAATAAGAGTTTATATTAAATGTAGCTGGGTAGGAGTTTATAATAAATGTAGCTGAATAAGAGTTTATATTAAATGTAGCTGAATAAGAGTTTATATTAAATGTAGCTGAATAAGAGTTTATAATAAATGTAGCTGAATAAGAGTTTATATTAAATGTAGCTGAATAAGAGTTTATAATAAATGTAGCTGAATAAGAGTTTATATTAAATGTAGCTGAATAAGAGTTTATATTAAATGTAGCTGAATAAGAGTTTATAATAAATGTAGCTGGGTAGGAGTTTATATTAAATGTAGCTGAATAAGAGTTTATATTAAATGACACATCTTGTACATAATCCTTATAAGGATCCATTCTTCCCACAGGCACATGAATGCACACACGTGCGTAGACACATACAAACACAAACACACACACACGTACAAACTAATCCACGTTTGCTTGCGGGTTCATACCTTTCTCATTCAGTCTCTCTCTCTCTGTCTCTTTCTCTCTGTCTCTCTCTCTCTCTGTCTCTCTCTCTCGGTCTCTCTCTCTCTCTGTCTCTCTCTCGCTCTATCTGTTGCTCTGTCGCTCTCTCTGTCTCTCTCTCTCGCTCTATCTCTCTGTCTCTCTGTCTCTCTCTCTCGGTCTCTCTGTCTCTCTCTCTCTGTCTCTCTCTCTCTGTGTCTCTCTCTCTTTCTCTCTCTCTCTTTCTCTCTCTCTGTCGCTCTCTCTCTCTCTCTGTCTCTCGCTCTCTCTCTCTCTGTCTCTCTCGCTCTCTTTGTCTTTCTCTCGCTCTCTGTCTCGCTCTCTTTATCTCTCTCTCTCTCTCTCTCTCTCTCTCTGTGTCTCTCTCTCGCTCGCTCTCTCTCTGTCTCTCTCTCTCGCTCTCTCTTTATCTCTCTCTGTCTCTGTCTCTCTCTGTCTCTGTCTCTCTCTCTCTTTCTCTCTCTGTCTGTCTCTGTCTCTCTCTCTCTCTCTCTCTCTCTGTCTCTGTCTCTCTCTCTCTGTCTCTCTGTCTCTCTCTCTCTCTCTGTCTCGCTCTCTTTATCTCTCTCTCTCTCTCTCTCTCTCTCTGTGTCTCTCTCTCGCTCTCTCTCTCTCTCTCTCTCTCTCTCTCTCTCTCTCTCTTTATCTCTCTCTCTCTCTGTCTCTGTCTCTCTCTGTCTCTGTCTCTCTCTCTCTCTCTCTCTCTCTCTCTCTCTCTCTCTCTCTCTCTGTCTCTCTCTCTCTCTGTGTCTCTCTCTCTCTGTCCCTTCCTCCCTCCAGGCGATCCTGTTGAGTAGTGATGGTCAGAACCTGGTGACAGGAGGAGACAACGGGGTGGTGGAGGTGTGGCAGGCCTGTGACTTCAAACAGCTCTACATCTACCCAGGGTGTGACGCTGGCATCCGCGCCATGGACCTGTCCCATGACCAGAGGTGGGTAGGACATCAGTCCTTTGGTGTTTCTGTTCTGATCCAGACTGGCATTGTCATGCTGGTCTGTAGTGGTCTGATGTGGTCTCTTCCTTATGTATATTTATGTGGTCATCTGAAGCTCAGTTGGTAGAGCATGGCGTTTGCCACGCCAGGATAGTTGGTTTCGATTCCCGGGACCACCCATACGTAAAATGTATGCACGCATGGATAAAAGCATCTGTTAAATATATTATGGTCTGACGTGGTCTCTCTGTCTGTCTTCAGGACTCTGATCACTGGCATGGCGTCTGGCAGCATCGTAGCTTTCAACATCGACTTCAACCGCTGGCACTACGAACACCAGAACAGGTACTGAGGAGAAGAGGACAAAAGAGAGAGAGAGGAGGACAAGCACGAGATGAGGAGAGAGAGAGAGCGAAAGAGAGAGGAGGAAGGTGAAAGGTCAAGCTGTAAACAACAACTACAGAAATACATTTTTAAAAGGATGAGAGGTTGGAAAGCCACTAAATCTCTACTTCCTGTGATGATGTCACTTGAGAAGGAGGAGAGCGAGCCCATCACAGCTACTGTAGGACATCTTCTCTGCCAATGAACTAAGATCAAGTAAGGAGAAGATCAAATCTATTGCTAGACTTTGACTGGGGTTGAACAGGCCCGTATAGGACTTTTAATGTGTGAGAACTTTCACTGTTAATGGACAGAACGCTTATCGCTTCACTGGACAAAGTAACAAACTAAAATGGGTTTTTGTTGCTTTGGTGTAGTTCTTTTATGTTTTTTTTTATTTATCTTTTGTTTATAGGAGGTTTTAAAGGGTGGGAGATGGGGTCCAGGCTACCACAGAAAGTTGAAACTGGTCTAAACTGAATTGAACAGGTTTAAAACTGGACTGAACTGGTTAAAACTGGACTGAACTGGTTTAAACCTGGATTGAGCTGGTCTGAAGCTGTACTTCCCATTGAAGAAAACAGGTGCTGTTGGCTTAAACTCAGATCGGGTTTATTCTGTAAATTATATATATTTTTGTTTCATATTATTTTGTTTTCTTTTGATTTAATTTCTTTAGTTTGATTTATTTTATTTTCCGTTAATTTATTTTTGTTTTATAATATTTTTGACTACCAGGAGGGTGAATATGATTTCTGTAAATACTGTTCTGTTTCCTTTGTCTATGATTGACAAACAGGGAGACATTACAGTCCTCACTCCCATCACCACACAGACCATGCCTATCACCTTTAATTTATTAATGACTTGCTGTGTAATAATAGTGATGACGATGGCAATGATGATGACTGTGATGATGATGACTGTGATGATGATGACTGATGATGATGACTGATGGTAGAGGTGGTGGTGATAACGACGAAGAGGTGTTTGCCAACGCCATCAGGCGATGACATCTACCGGATAAGCCTGATTTTCTTTGTATATTTGGTGATTGTTTTGTCAAATATGTACATATAGTCTTGGTTTCGGGCTACGGTGGACAGACGGCCGGACAGAGAGTTTAATCAACCGAATAAGACAGATAACGTAAAAAGGAAACCTTCACTCACTCACATTTGTCGATTATTTAAAGAAAATAGAAAAATAAGAATTGAATCGGTGTCAAACGTTTCGTTTTTGTATTCACACTTTGCACCAATCACATATAATTATTTATTAGCCTGATGATTATTTCCTGTCACATGACTGTTTCATTTTTTCGGGCCATGTTTTATTCTGCGGGATTATTTGTGCATTGATGTTTGTATTTAAAGACGATGAAATCACGTGTGATTTATTAATAAAGTAGACCTCACAACTGTAAGCAATATCATGAGTCTGTAGCCCTGAGAGAGGGAAGGAGGAGAGAGAGGGGGAAGGAGGAGAGAGAGGGAAGGAGGAGAGAGGGAGGGAAGGAGGAGAGAGAGAGGGGAGGAGGAGAGAGAGAGAGGGGAGGAGGAGAGAGAGAGGGAAGGAGGAGAGAGGGAGGGAAGGAGGAGAGGGAGGGAAGGAGGAGAGAGAGAGGGAAGGAGGAGAGAGAGAAGGAGAGAGGAGGAAGAGGGGGGAAAGAGAGGGGGAGAGAGAGAGAGGAGGAGGGAGAGAGAGAGAGAGGGAAGGAGGAGAGAGGGAGGAGGAGAGAGGGAAGGAGGAGAGAGAGAGGGAAGGAGGAGAGAGAGAGGGAAGGAGGAGAGAGAGGGGGGAGGAGGAGAGAGAGAGAGGGAAGGAGGAGAGAGAGAGAGGGAGGAAAGACAGAGTGAGGAGAGAGGGAATAAAGGAGGAAGGTCAAACGTGAGATGTACTGTTAGTGTGTGTTAAGCCATCTCAATCAAATACATGCACACATACTCCAACAACAGGTTCAACATCCAAAAAAAAGTGAAATATTTTTGGATCTATGAAATCCTAAAAAAAAAACTATTGTATTCATGTTTTATTGCAAAGATGTAAAATATGACCATGTGTGAGTTGAAAGTTGGAAAAAAATCAAGAAAATAAAAATAAAATATGCAAAGAATTTGATGATCTGCCTTTTCATTTGTAAAAATATAAATTATTGTCATCATGCTTATCATGTAAACAAAATAAAACATTTCATTTTGTTGGCATTTTATTCTGTAAATATGGGTCAGTGTAAGCAAATGATTGGGCAGTACAGCAATTATTTTTATTACCTCATACTCATCCCTTTATCTGTTAACCTTTGGTAAGGAATTTATGTTTGGGATTTTCCAAGGAGTGATCAGTGTTTCATTACGGCAGTAAATGGATTCATGGCTGGACAACTGAGACAACTTCCAACAAGAAACGTTGAAGAGATTTTGTTTGCCTGTATGTTGAACTTGTTGGCGTGTATGTAGAACTTGTTGGATAAAGGTGGTATGAAGGTTTCATTAAGCTTTAAACATTGTTCTTAAATCTTTCCTCATTTAAAGTTTAGCGAAGTAGTATACAGACGTTTAAGCAATGAAGGAAAAGGGTCTCACAAACCACAAAAACCCTTCACTGAAACAATGAAACCCCTCGTGGGAACAACCTCACTCCTTGATATTGTTATTCTGGGCATTTTTTTTGTTGATTATTTGTTTGGTTGTTTTATATATAGTGTCTTGATTTTAAAAAGTGACATTAAATGCTTTAATTTTGGTGTCTGTATTTTCTTTTACTGACTTTGTGAAATCTGGAGAAAATGGAGGGGAACTGAAGGCAGCTAATTGTACAGTAAGAAGGGTGGATTGCATTTACACTGCCTTCAGAAAGTATTCATACCCCTTATGTTTTAACATTCAAGTCATTTAGCAGACGCTCTTATCCAGAGCGACTTACAAATTGGTGCATTCATCTTAGGATAGCCAGTGGGACAACCCACTGTAGAAGGATTACTGTTATACTATTCCAGGTATTCCTTAAAGAGGTAGGGTTTCAAGTGTCTCCGGAAGGTGTTCAGTGACTCCGCTGTCCTGGCGTCGTGGGGGAGCTTGTTCCACCATTGGGGTGCCAGAGCAGCAAATAGCTTTGACTGGGCTGAGCGGGAACTGTGCTTCCGTAGAGGTAGGGGGGCCAGCAGGCCAGAGGTGGATGAACGTAGTGCCCTTGTTTGGGTGTAGGGTCTGATCAGAGCCTGAAGGTATGGAGGTGCCGTTATGACGTTGGAGCCACCGGAGGCAGAGGATGACTTTGTGAACGCGTGTGGTGGTGATGAGGAAGGGAATGCTTTCTTGGTGCAACGGTCCCGCTCTGCCGCGGAGAGGTGTGTGACCCATATCTCCATGGGTTCAGGCTCTGCCTCGGAACGGCCAAAAGAGGAGGGCGAGGGGCGAGGTGCCGGCGCTCCTGAAGGAGGTTGTCCAGTCGGATGGCCATCGCGATGAACACGTCCAAGGAAAGGTTGTCGTCCCGGCACGCCAACTCCGTCTGGACCTACTTGCGCTGTCCTCCACGGAATAGGGTGCAGAGCGCGGGTTCATTCCATCCGCTGGAGGCTGCCACGGTCCGGAAGGTGAGGGTGTACTCCGTAGTGGTCTAGGCACCCTGCCGGAGTTGGAATAGTCGCTCCCCTCCCTCTCTGCCCTCCGGGGGATGGTCGAAGACCGACCCGAACAGAGCCATTAACCTCTCGTAGGAACCCAACTCTTCCTCTCCTCTCTCCCAGACGGCTGTAGCCCACTCCAATGCTCGCCCGGTCAGTAGTGAAAAGACCGTGGCAAACGAGAGTTTTCATTTGAAATAGATTTGTGTATTAACCATAAAATCAGTTGCACAGTGCCTCTCCCACAGCGATACAAAATAACCCAATAAAGTCACACAAACTTTTAGTACAGTTCAATGACAAAGGTTGAAGTATCTGTGATTAAACACTCTAGCCCAGTCCCTACACTCTATCGCCCACCAGGTGCCCTTGGAGAGTTCTTTAATGAGCTTGACACCTTGACAAGCTCATTTCCTGACAATGGCTCACCTATCATTGTACTGGGCGACTTTAACCTTTCAATGCCTGACTTAAATTAATTTATTTCCACCTCTTTCTTTCCACTCCTTTCCTCTTTTGACTTCACCCTTTCCCAGTCACCTCCCACTGACAAGATAGGCAGTACGGTCAATAAGCTTGACCTCATCTTCACTAGAGCTTGTTAATCTCACTGTTTCTGATCACTACTTTGTTTCCTTTTCTGTCGCCCTTTCCTCCAACCCTAACCACTCAGCCCCTACCCAGATGGTCATGCACCATCGCAATCTTCGCTCTCTCTCTCCCACTACTCTCTCCTCTCCCACTACTCTCTACGCTGCCTCTTCGACCCTACTCTCCTCCCTTTCTGCATCCTTTGACTCTCACTGTCCCCTTTCCTCCCGGCCGGCCCGACCTTCCCCTCTCACTCCGTGGCTGAGTGACACTGCGTGCTAATAGAACAGGGCTGTGGGCAGCTGAGCGGAAATGGAGGAAAACAAAACTTCCGTAGGACCCATCCTTCCACTCCCTCCTCTATAGCTTCGCTTCCTCTCTATCCACTGCTAAGCCGCTTTCTATCGCTCTAAATGTCAAGGGTCTGCATCCAACCCTGGGAAACTCTTCTCCACTTTTCTCCTCCCTCCTTAATCCCTCCTCCCTCTCTGTGGACCACTTTGTCAACCACTTTGAAAAAAGGTTGATTAAATCCGTTCCTAATTCACTCAGCCTACTGAGTCCACTGGTCTCTCTCACACAGAACTAACCTACGCCTTGACCTCATCCTCCCCTCTCTCTCCAGAAGGCATCCTGCAACTAGTGAGGTCAGGCCGCCCGACAACCTGCCCGCTCAACCCCATCCCCTCCTCCCTTCTCCAGACCATCTCTGGAGACCTTCTCCCATTCCTCACTTCCCTCATCCCTGACCACTGGCTCTGACTTCAAGAAACCAACACGACCCCTCTGAAGTCAAAAACTACAGACCGGTATCCTTTCTTTCTAAAACACTTGAGCGTGCTGTCTCTGACCAACTCTCTCATTATCTCTCTCAGAACCATCTTCTTGACCCTAACCAGTCAGGCTTCAAGGCAGCTCACTAAACTGAGACTACTCTTCTCTGTGTCACAGAGGCTCTCCGCTCTGCCAAAGCTGACTCTCTCTCTTCTGTTCTCATCTTCCTAGATCTATCCGCTGCCTTCGACACCGTGAACCATCAGATTCTCCTCTCCACCCTCTCAGCGCTGGGCGTCTCAGGCTCTGCACACTCCTGGATTGCATCTTACTTGGCAGGCCGCTCCTTCCAGGTGACGTGGAGAGGATCTGTGTCTGCACCACGTACTCTCACTTCTGGTGTCCCCCAGGGCTCGGTTCTAGGTCCTCTCCTCTTCTCTCTATACACCAAGTCACTCGGCTCTGTCATATCCTCACATGGTCTCTCCTATCATTGCTATGCTAATGACACTCAAATACTATTTTCTTTCCCCCCTTTTGACAATCAGTTGGTGACACGCATCTCTGCGTGCCTGGCAGATATCTCAGCTTGGATGTCGGCCCACCACCTTAAGCTCAACCTCAACAAACAGAGCTGCTCTTCCTCCCGGTAAAGGCCTGCCCGCTCCAAGAACTCTCCATCATGGTTGACAACTTAAGGGTTGAAGGAGTGGCTTCGTAAGAAGCATTTCAAGGTCCTGGAGTGGCCTAGCCAGTCTCCAGATCTCAACCCCATAGAAAATCTTTGGAGGGAGTTGAAAGTCTGTGTTGCCCAGCGACAGCCCCAAAACATCACTGCTCTAGAGGAGATCTGCATGGAGGAATGGGCCAAAATACCAGCAACAGTATGTGAAAACCTTGTGAAGACTTACAGAAAACGTTTGACCTGTGTCATTGCCAACAAAGGGTATATAACAAAGTATTGAAAAACTTTTGTTATTGACCAAATACTTATTTTCCACCATAATTTGCAAATAAATTCATAAAAAATCCTACAATGTGATTTTCTGGAAATTTTTTTCTCAATTTGTCTGTCATAGTTGACGTGTACCTATGATGAAAATTACAGGCCTCTCTCATCTTTTTAAGTGGGAGAACTTGCACAATTGGTGGCTGACTAAATACTTTTTTTCCCCACTGTATACTACCCACCATTGTGACCTGTACGCTCTTGTTGGCTGGTCCTCACTACATATTCGTTGCCAAACCCACTGGCTCCAGGTCATCTATAAATCACTGCTAGCCAAATCCCTGCCTTATCTTAGCTCATTGGTCACCATAGCAACACCCACCCGTAGTATGCGCTCCAGCAGGTATATCTCACTGGTCATCGCCAAAGCCAACACTTCCTTTGGCCGCCATTCCTTCCAGTTCTCTGCTGCCAATGACTGGAACGAACTGCAAAAATCTCTGAAGCTGGAGACTCTTATCTCCCTCACTAACTTTAAGCATCAGTTGTCAGAGCACCTTACCGATCACTGCACCTGTACACAGCCCATTCTATAATTAGCCCATCCAACTACCTCATCCCCATATTGTTATTTATTTTGCTCATTTGCACCCCAGTATCTCTCTTTGCACATCTATCATTCCAGTGTACTAATACTAAATTGTAATTATTTTGCACTATGGCCTATTTATTGCCTTACCTCCATAACTTGCTACATTTGCACACACTGTATATAGATTTTCTGTTGTATTTTTGACTTTATGTTTTGTTTTACCCCATATGTAACTCTGTGTTGTTTTTATCACACTGCTTTGCTTTATCTTGGCCAGGTCGCAGTTGTAAATGAGAACTTGTTCTCAACTGGCTTACCTGGTTAAATAAAGGTGAAATAAATAAATAAAAAATGTTGCAATGCAGTAGGAGGTTGGAGTTTCCAACAGGCCAATAATCTACATAGTTTAATGCATAAAACGTGGTAATCAACTACAATGACCATAATCCATTGCGCATCTACTTGTCCCGTCTGCGTTTCTTTTAGGTCTGCTGCTGAAGAGACGAGAATACGCGGTGGTGAGGTGATGTAGAGAGCAGCTGTTGCTTTGCGATGTATCTCTGTCTGAAAATACATGATCTAAGTGATTGATAGTTGGCATTCAGCAGTCATAAAAGTCTGCCTTATTTACTTTGAAGAACTACTACAGTAGTGATTTAGTCAGACAGCACAGGCAGCAGCTCTATAGGTGATGAGATGATGACGATGGAATGAAATAATAAAGTCATCATATAAAACCAACGTAATATACACAACAACTGGAATGTTTTATTAAAGTAAAGTCATGTGAATAAATGATTGTTAATAAGTGATAAGCAGTAATGGGGCAGTCACTACCATCATGGGACTTTTATTAATTGTTTTATTCTGTGTTGTTACAGAATTCAACCCAAATAATCAAAACCGAAATCGAAAACCGTTATAAAAAATAAATTAAAAAAAGAAGAAAACTGAAACCAAATCGACTTCAAAAAGCACTAATTGCTCAGCACTACCTATAGCAGAAAGAGGTCTTTCCCACACCCACTCCATTTCCACATGGTCCATGCTATCCGAAATCCTTGGGATGGCCCTACCCCCATTGAAGTTGACATTTTAAATGGTTAAGGTTAGGGTTAGGATGACGTGCCAAGGATCCCTGATAGCACTGACCCTTTCCACATGCCCACTACTTTCCTTTCGACACACCCACTTGACCATACTCCGGTCGTTATATTGAGCTGCAGCTATGGGGGCGTGAGCAAGGTGCCCCGTTCAAAGCCCACTGCGAAGTCGGCTCGAAACAAAAATGATTAAATTTAAGCATGTGTTTTACACAACAATACTTGCATTGTCCTGTCCTTCCATATAATCAGTTAACAGTTTAAAGTAAACTTTTATCAGTTGCATTGTACACAACATTCATTTTACAACTGATAGTAAAATCTACTGTAAAATGAACCGGGCATAAATTACCAACCTTGAGGAATCCATTTGAGATTTCCAAACTGCTGGGTAGAGTGAAGGCTGTAAGGTTCACGAGAGGCGGGCTGGTTTTGATTTTTTTGTGCTTCTGAGGATCAAAAGAAACGTGTGTTGCGTCATGATACGTTTGAAGTGTCATATGTGTCTCTTAGGAACAGGGAACCCCTCAAGGGGGTTATATCTGGAGTCTCGTGGGAAGTAGATGTTGAAGAGATGAAAAAGATTCCTGGAGTGATTGATGCACGTCAGATGAATCGTGTGGTGAATGAAGAAAAAGTGAAGAGTCTATCTGTTCTTTTGTTTTTTGATATGGAGTCTCTCCCTACTCAAGTGCAGTTGGGGTATATTAACTACAGAGTCAGAGCATCCATCCCAAGACCAATGCAGTGTGATCACTGGAAAGCTTTTGGTCATGTTTCAAGTGTTTGCACAAGGGAGAAGCCGAGATCATATCACATGTTATAAAAGTGATGAAAAAATGTGACATGTAGCAATTGTGGTGGGAACCATGAAGCCACGTCTTCTGAATGCCCCACAATGGTGAAAGAGAATGAGGTGGCCAAAGTCAGGGCTGTCCAGAGCATTTCATATGCAGCAGCTGTTAAAAGAGTTGAGGGTTTGAATGGTGCTCCTGAAGAGTCCATGGTGGCGGATAGGCCTTCACCGCAGGCTGCAGGGGTTGCCTTTCACCAGCAGGATCCTGACATTTTAAAGGTTAAGAAGGTGGACTTTGTGGACTTTATAGCTATGGTGATTAATAGCACTGCCAAGGTGGAGAGAAGGTCCAGGAAGATAGAAATCATTGTGGGTGCGGCGGAGCGGTTCCTGGGGCTGAAAGATTTCTCGGCGGCGAAGGAGTTACATGGAATATTGCCACAAGCCGAACCACCCTCTCAGGCCCTAGAGCCGGAGAAGGGAGATATGGAGATTTGAAAGAAGGAAGAAGTGGGAGTTTTGTTTTGTCAATGTTCTATTTTTATTTGGGTGGATTAAGTTAGTTTCCCTGTCAACTATGGATTTTATTTTTTACCTTGTTTTGGTTTCAACCCGTCCAGTTGGTGGCGGCAATACACCTTTTTTGGGTTGTAGTCCGCCATAAAAATCCACAGAAGAAGAAGAGCAGCCGCAGCTATTCGCTTCTTTATGCGAACTTGAGCAGAGTACCTTGAAAACAACGGCAGGACATCTGGGACTCAGTCTCCAGTTTGGATTATACCTCAGTGGTGTAGAAGCAACACATCTTCATCAGATAGTGATCGGATCATCTTGATCAGACGACGACAACCATAAGTTAAAGGTACAATATGCAGAAATCGCTCTGACATTTCCTGGTTGCAATAATGTTAATAATTCGACTAATTTCAGTTTATGTGACAAAACAAGCATTCAGAGTGTAGAGAATCATTGTACCATCATAACCGCTGTGAAATATATTTTAAATAAACACAAATATTGTGTTTTCAGATGTTTGAAGCTGGTGTTCAAAACCGAAAGTAAAAGACGTAAAAACAAAACTTTGGAACGGGAAACATAGAAATAGCAGATCTACCGCTTCTTAGACTTGCGCTCAACGACAAGACAGGTCTATAACGCATATTTCTATGCAGGTTGTAACCAAGGCATCTGAGGACACAGAGAGACATGGCCACAGTCTTCTCGGGTTCAAAGGACCACCTCATCTGTTCCGTCTGTACCGAAGTCTTCACTGAACGTATATCACTGAGCTGCCGGCACACGTTCTGTAGAGGATGCCTCCAGGAGAGGGTGGACGCTGGTTGCGTTATCTGTCCGGTGTGCGGGGATCCAATCACGTGGGAGAACTTCCGCGACAACAGGATCCTAAGGGACATGGCAGATGAAATGAGACGGAGAAGAGTGGACTTCAGAGAGTTGAAGAGGAATGAGGACGTTGACGTGAATAACTGGAAATCCTACAAGAAGGAGATTGTCAAAACGTCAAAGTCCCTTATGAAGGAAGGCCTGGCTGCCAGAAAGACTGAGAGAAAGCTAAAGGCTTCTCCGACCACTGATCCCTGGGAGGGTATACTTTTTGGCATTTTGGCCTTTTTTACCTTTATTTCTGTTCTTACTTATGTTGTCCTTCCTTGTGTGGAATTTCTGTCGGTAACAATGTCAGGAAATGCGCCCGAGTTTTGGGTGTTCGGATCCCTTTTGATTTTCTTCTCAATGTTTGTTGTCTTCGGTGTTGTTGCTCATGTGGTGGATTTTGTGTTGAAAAAGTTTAACTTAAAGGATTTTAGTATAGTAATAACTAATTGATTGCTTTTATGCAGTGTTTGAGAGTAATTGGATGTAGCTAACTACATTTGCAGGTTTATGCCCAGTTCATTTTACAGTAGATTTTACTATCAGTTGTAAAATGAATGTTGTGTACAATGCAACTGATAAACGTTTTCTTTAAACTGCTAACTGATTATATGGAAGGACAGGACAATGCATGTATTGTTGTGTAAAACTTTTCCCTGTAAATGTACAGCATTATACTGGCACCAGAGTTGTATAACACTTTAAATGATATTACAGCAAAGCTGCTGTAAAGCAAATTACAGTATTAAGCTGGCGACTGGTGCCAATATAATGCTGTACATAACAGTGAAATTCTCCCTGAAATCTAAATACAAAAAAAACACACAATACATTTGTACATAAAATACATTTATTCAACTTGGTAACAACATTAACTACAAATGAACAACATAACTGACAATCGACGTAACAACAGATAACACATATTTAACCAAATAAGAGCATCATTACAACACTAATTTAAAAACTATATTGTGTGGGGGGATACAGCGAAGCTTATATCAATCATCACAACAATTATTATCAAGGTGATTTTTTTTTTCTAGGTCGCACAGCAAGATATTTACAAGAGGTTTGAGAGCAGACAGAAAATGGCTTGCGTCGACTGGACAGAGATAATGGCATGTTTGGGCATACAGGACTGGACAGAGATAATGGCATGTTTGGGCATACAGGACTGGACAGAGATAATGGCATGTTTGGGCATACAGGACTGGACAGAGATAATGGCATGTTTGGGCATACAGGACTGGACAGAGATAATGGCATGTTTGGGCATACAGGACTGGACAGAGATAATGGCATGTTTGGGCATACAGGACTGGACAGAGATAATGGCATGTTTGGGCATACAGGACTGGACAGAGATAATGGCATGTTTGGGCATACAGGACTGGACAGAGATAATGGCATGTTTGGGCATACAGGACTGGACAGAGATAATGGCATGTTTGGGCATACAGGACTGGACAGAGATAATGGCATGTTTGGGCATACAGGACTGGACAGAGATAATGGCATGTTTGGGCATACAGGACTGGACAGAGATAATGGCATGTTTGGGCATACAGGACTGGACAGAGATAATGGCATGTTTGGGCATACAGGACTGGACAGAGATAATGGCATGTTTGGGCATACAGGACTGGACAGAGATAATGGCATGTTTGGGCATACAGGACTGGACAGAGATAATGGCATGTTTGGGCATACAGGACTGGACAGAGATAATGGCATGTTTGGGCATACAGGACTGGACAGAGATAATGGCATGTTTGGGCATACAGGACTGGACAGAGATAATGGCATGTTTGGGCATACAGGACTGGACAGAGATAATGGCATGTTTGGGCATACAGGACTGGACAGAGATAATGGCATGTTTGGGCATACAGTGGGCATAAGTTATTACTGTAAATAAATAATACAGCATGTTAGTGTAATTTTTACAGGAGGCTTCCAATTACAGTTAATTACAGTATTTTACAGCATTTTATCCATAATGCAGTGCGATCTATAGCGTTAATGCTGTGAAACACATTTACGGTATTTTACTGTGCGTTCTACAGTGTTTTAATGTTGAAATCACAGTCTTACAGTGTAGCTTTTCTCCATTTAAGAAGGCACTAACCTATTTGTATTGAAATGTAATAAAAATAAAATTGTATGTTATCACGTTTTGTTTTGTTTTTCCTTCACTACTTAAATGTCAGTTGCTCTTGTGTTTGCAACAGAGAGCCCCTTTTAAAAAAAACATTATTGCCTTCTGAAGTGGTTGTTCATATCTTTTATTGTTAAACCAATCCAATAACCATCCGTTACAGTTCAATACTTTTCAAGATAATCAAATATGAGTTCTGGTTCACTATATACAGTACTTCACAGTTTTAACTAGGTTAGTCCGGTCTTAACTAGGTTAGTCCGGTTTTAACTAGGTTAGTCCGGTTTTAACTAGGTTAGTCCGGTTTTAACTAGGTTAGTCCAGTTTCACCAGAACATAGGGGACAAATCTGAAATGGCACCTTTTACCCTACATAGAACACTACTGTTTGCCAGAGCCAATTATATAGGGTGCCATTTTGGATAAAGCCAGAGAAAGAAACAACTTAGCAAATCTCCTCCAGGATTGAATTAATTATATCTGAGACAACACTTCACAGGTACACACTGTTAATCAGGTTGAATTGGCAACAGCAGAGGTTGTTAACTATTTCAAATAAAAATGAAAAAGTGACGCTATAATTAGACCCCGGCCAGCTTGCCTGAGGACTTCTAAGATTCCACTGTTTTATTCCATGACGGCATCAGGCTCAAAACAGAGTTCTCTCTCCCTCTTGGTTCTTCCCTTCACACAGGCAACTACATTTCCCATGAGCCAACAGGAGAGGTTCAAAGCAGGTACCAGAGCACATCAGAGTCAAGTCCCATAAGGTCCAAGGGAAACGTCTGTCTCATGTAGTTCTCTCTGCTTCATTTTCCTTTTATATGAGTTTGTGTACGTGCGTGCGTGCGTGTGTGTGAGCATCTGTATCTTTGTGTGTTTGTGTGTGTGTTGTCTCTCAGGTGGACAGTGAAGACACGTGGACCTCTGTGATGAGATACTACAGATCTCCATTTTTACATTTTACATTTTAGTCATTTAGCAGACGCTCTTATCCAGAGCGACTTACAGTTAGTGAGTGCATACATAAAAAAAAAAAAGAATGTCATACTGTTGAATTTTACATTTTGTTGAATGAGCTGCCCTCCTGACTCCTGCAGTCAGGTACAGAGGAGGAGGATGTAATGATGTTCTTCAGCCTGCGGAGGGCGATGACGAGCAGCGTTAGCAGGAACACCAGCAGGCTCAGGAAGATCCACACGTACACGTAAACATTCTCCTGTTGCCCCGGTGACGAGCCTGCCGACAACGACGACCCCGCCCCCGTGGCTGCCATGGAAACGGAGGTGGGGGAGAACTTCAGGAAGGTTCCGTTGTCAGGGGAGATTCCGGTTCCATTGAACACGTCCAATGGGAGGTCCATCCCTGACATCCTGACTATCGGTTTAGACGGATCTGAAGGAGAGGAGGAATAGGTTATTACAGTAAGGTGAATTCATAGCCTGGTAACCAAAACATTTAGATCAATTGAGAGAAGACTAAAGTCATTCATACCTTACTAAGCAAGAAAGTAATTAAATACTGATCTTGTGTCGAGTTACAAATTGCAGGGGTGCATACGTCTGCAGATTTTTGCTATGCAGCTATGCAGGATCGCTTTTTTTGCGTACCTATTTGTAGTTCTTGCGTTGCATACTGCATAAGGGTATATATTAGGCTTCAGGGTGCATTCCAGTTACACACTTTCTGCAAAGATAATAGGATCATTATAAACATGTGTTTGTGGTAGCTGAGATGTTAAACCCTTCTCCAGGCAGAATCTGTAAATCTGGGACACTAAAACTAAAACTACATGGAATGGACAGTGCAGTGGGCCAAGATGGCGGTCCAGCAGAAGGGGGAGGAGTCTTTATAATAATGTAAAGAACATGTGTCAGCTGTCTGTAACAGTATTTCTATGGTAGTGGTAGAGGTTTAGAAGTTTAAATCGTTACAGGCGGATAGTGTCGTAGCAGAAGTATGAGAATTACTTTAAATAGTCGTTTCAAGTTTTATCAGTCATGGTATACATCGTCCAACGAAATGCTTACTTTCAGGTTCCTTCTCGACAATGTAACAACAATAAGTAATCAAAAGGTTAGAATACAAACAGAAAGTAAATTATAATAAACATTTTAGTATCAGTATAATATAGGAAGTAACCATTTATAGTCCAATATTTAGACGTGTTTTGGGGAAGGGGGTGGGTGGCAAGTGTATAAACTGAGTATATTAGTAGCCTTACTAAGGGTTTCTATACAGGGTTAAAGATGCAATCTGTGATTGCTGCATACATGTTTGGACTTTGAAAGTAATGATATATACAGTGCATTCGGAAAGTATTCAGACCCCTTGACTTTTTCCACATTTTGTTACGTTACAGCCTTGTTTTAAAATGGATTAAATAAAAAAAATGTCCTCATCAATCTACACACAATACCCCAATAATGACCAAGCGAAAACAGGTTTTTAGAAACGTTCTCTCCTGTCTGTCTGTCTGTCTGTCTGTCTGTCTGTCTGTCTGTCTGTCTGTCTGTCTGTCTGTCTGTCTGTCTGTCTGTCTGTCTGTCTGTCTGTCTGTCTGTCTCTGTCTGTCTGTCTGTCTCTCTCTCTCTCTCTCTCTCTCTCTCTCTCTCTCTCTCTCTCTCTCTCTCTCTCTCTCTCTCTCTCTCTCTCTCTCTCTCTCTCTCTCTCTCTCTCTCTCTCTCTCTCTCTCTCTCTCTCTCTCTCTCTCCTACAGTCTCTTGTTCCTCTGCCTCTTGATGTATTAATTAGTTGATGTTGTTGTTGTTTTGTTGTGAACCAGCTGATAAACGGCATTTGGTGTTAATTGAGGTGTCTGATAATTGCTCTTAATTATGCTTTTTGTATCTAGGCAACAGGTTCATTTCTATATTTTCTACAGGGAGATGTGGCCAGTTGTAGGGTTGAGACGGGGAGATGTGGCCAGTTGTAGGGTTGAGACGGGGAGATGTGGTCAGTTGTAGGATTGAGACAGGGAGATGTGGCCAGTTGTAGGATGAGACAGGGAGATGTGGCCAGTTGTAGGGTTGAGACGGGGAGATGTGGTCAGTTGATGGGTTGAGACAGGGAGATGTGGCCAGTTGTAGGGTTGAGACAGGGAGATGTGGTCAGTTGAAGGGTTGAGACAGGGAGATGTGGCCAGTTGTAGGGTTGAGACAGTGAGATGTGGTCAGTTGTAGGGTTGAGACAGTAAAAAATGAATTCAGAATCCAGAAAGAGAGAAAGCATAATATATTATACAGCCATTAGAAACCTGTGTTGACTTCAGGGACCAGTCAGCTGGATAATAAACAGAATTTAACTGCAACAACAACCTCTCATCTCATCTATGGAAGGTTGTATTTAGCATCTATAGAAGAAGTGGCCTTTTTTTAGAATCTACAGTAAATTACTGTAATGTGTTTGTGTGTTTCTTTGTATAAGCTCCTTCTCTCCTAGTGTGTGCGTGCGTGCGTGCGTGCGTGCGTGCGTGTGTGCGTGTGTGTGTGTGCGTGCGTGCGTGCGTGCGTGCGTGCGTGTGTGTGTGTGCGTGTGTGTGTGTGTGTGTAGAAACCCGTAAAACTCAGCTGC
This sequence comes from Coregonus clupeaformis, assembly GCF_020615455.1. Taxonomy (NCBI): domain Eukaryota; kingdom Metazoa; phylum Chordata; class Actinopteri; order Salmoniformes; family Salmonidae; genus Coregonus; species Coregonus clupeaformis. Next base: position 839,255 of record NW_025533531.1, on the reverse strand, counting down.
CGTCTCTCTTTTCTTTTCACCTCTTTTATTTATTTTATTTTATTTTTCTTGCTCTATTCTCTGAATTCCTTTTTTTTTAAATTTTGAAGGCCGGTTGCACCAGTTGGTCTTATGTAGGTCGTAACTCGACGTCTGATGTAAAATGCGCTCTACACAGGACCCAAAAATTATACACGTCGCATCCCCCTGGGCATAAGCCCTTCTACGAGCTACGCCTGCACTGGAAAATATTTCCTGTAATTTTTACAGTAAATTACTAGCAGCACAGTAGCCAGTAGGTTACTGTAAATGTACAGTAAAAATACTGGCAGCACAGACGCCGGTAAATTACTGTAGATTTACAGGACCTTTACTGAAACAGACATTTACAGCATATTATTGTAACAACTGACTACAGCAACATGCTGTATTCCTACAATTTACAATGCATTGCTGGAAGCACAGTGGTTAGTAAAATGTTGCAGATTTACAGTGCAGGCAGCTAGTGCCAACGACAGTCAGTATTTCTGTTACATGTATTTGATATAGGTATTTCAATAGTTTCAATACCTATTTTGTAATTTGTTTTTCACTGGCCTGAAATACAATTAATGTATTTTGTAAACGTTTAATTGGAATAAATGTATTTTGTATTTTCTGAACTTGCAAGTAGCCCGCTTAACTTAACAACACTCTCAGTAACGGTAACATCATACTTTTTCTTCCTATGACTGTGATATGTTCTCGTTCATCTACACTACATGACCAAAAGTATGTGGACACCTGCTCGTTGAACATCTCATTCCAAAATCATGGGCATTAATATGGAGTTGGTCCCCCCCTTAGCTTCTATAACAGCCTCCACTCTTCTGGGAAGGCTTTCCACTAGATGTTGGAACATTGCTGCGGGGACTTGCTTCCATTCAGCCACGAGCATTAGTGAGGTTTGGCACTGATGTTGGGCGATAAGGCCTGGCTTGCAGTCGGCGTTCCAATTCATCCCAAAGGTGTTCGATGGGGCTGAAGTCAGGGCTCTGTGCAGGCCAGTCAAGTTCTTCCACACCGATCTCAACAAACCATTTCTGTATGGACCTTGCTTTGTTCACTGGAGCATTATCATGCTGAAACAGGAATTCCCCAAACTGTTGCCACAAAGTTGTAAGCACAGAATCGTCTAGAATGTCATTGTATGCTGTAGCGTTAAGATTTCCCTTCACTGGAACTAAGGGGCCCTAGCCCGAACCATGAAAAACAGCCCCAGACCATTATTCCCCCTCCACCAAACTTTACAGTGTGCACTATGCATTTGGGCAGGTAGCGTTCTCCTGGCATCCGCTCCTGTCCGTCAGACTGCCAGAAGGTGAAGCGTGATCACCAGAGTCCAATGGCGGTGAGCTTTACACCACTCCAGCCGACGCTTAGCATTGCGCATGGTGATCTTAGGCTTGTGTGTGGCTGCTCGGCCATGGAAACCCATTTCATGAAGCTCCTGACAAACAGTTATTGTGCTGACGTTGCTTCCAGAGGCAGTTTGGAACTCTGTAGTGAGTGTTGCAAACGAGGACAGACGATTTTTACGCGCTACGCGCTTCAGCACTTGGTGGTCCCGTTCTGTGAGCTTGTGTGGCCTACCACTTTGCGGCTGAGCCGTTGTTGCTCCTAGACGTTTCCACTTCACAATAACAGCACTTACAGTTGACCAGGGCAGATCTAGCATTTGATGAACTGACTTGTTGGAAAGGTGGCATCCTATAACGATGCCACGTTGAAAGTCACTGAGCTCTTCAGTAAGGCCATTATACTACCAATGTTTGTCTATGGAGATTCCATGGCTGTGTGCTCGATTTTATACACCTGTCAGCAAATTGTGTGGCTGAAATAGCCGAATCCACTAATTCGAAGGGGTGTCCATATACTTTTGTATATATAGTGTACCTTAATTGAATGCACTGACTGTAAGTCGCTCTGGATAAGTGCGTCTGCTAAAAGACAAAAATGTAAATGTAAAAATGAACACTTGCAAACACTGCTGGGTATTATTCTAATGAGCTACGACCCAAACAAGGCCACATTTGATTAAAATACAAATAGTTTGTGAGAATGTTGTTGTAGTTTAGGATACATTGGTCTTCAAGGTATTTTGTTTTTGTGACAAGATACCTTTTGCTGTATCTTTGCCCATCTCTGGCTTGTGCCAAGTATGTTACTGTAATATTCACAGTAACTCGCCACCAGCTTCCTGTAAGTTACTGTAATATCAGAGCAACGATACAGTACAATACTGTAAAATTAGCCTACTACACTGTAAGAAAGTAAATGCTACTGTAATTGTAATATTGGTATTTTACAGTGTTTTACACGGGATTGTTGCAAGCAAATTGACTGCCAGGTATTCGTATACTTTATATCACTTGCACATCTAGAGGCCTACACAAAAGCTTCCAAACTGGCTATAATCACAGGTCAAAACAGATGAAAAGGACATGGCTTAATATTGACCCAGTGACGGCTTAAGACCTTCTGTCACTCTGATCTGTCCCCTATACATTCAATTGTTGTGTTACAACATATGAGTTACAGGTACAGCATTCTCACTAACGGGAGGGTAACAAATATAGACACAAGGCACGCCTCAAAATATGGTAATGAGCCAGCGATTCTTTCCCCTCCCACAACATAATTTACAAAGTGCTGCAGTAAATATAAAGCAAAACAGTACTTTATTGTTAAATTGTATTTGAATTTAAACTACAGCAATAACAGTGAATATGTAATAATATATTACAGCATGAAAATTGTTAGGGAACTACTACCGAATGTTCATTTAAATTGGTACAGCACTAACGGGGGCAACAAATATAGCCTCTTACAAGACACGCCTCAATATATGTTAATGAGCCAGAAACAACAACACCAAGCACCCACTAGTGGTCAAAAGGTTTTTGGTGCTCCGAAAATACGGTATGGTACATTTAATCCTAGTAAAAATTCCCTGTTTTAGGTCAGTTAGGATCACCACTTTATTTTAAGAATGTGAAATGTCAGAATAATAGTAGAGAGAATTATTTATTTCAGCTTTAATTTCTTTCATCACATTCCCAGTGGGTCAGAAGTTTACATACACTCAATTAGTATTTGGTAGCATTGCCTTTAAATTGTTTAACTTGGGTCAAACATTTCGGGTAGCCTTCCACAAGCTTCCCACAATAAGTTGGGTGAATTTTGGCCCATTCCTCCTGACAGAGCTGGTGTAACTGAGTCAGGTTTGTAGGCCTCCTTGCTCGCACATAGTTTTTCAGTTCTGCCCACAAATTTTCTATAGGATTGAGGATAGGGCTTTGTGATGGCCACTCCAATACCTTGACTTTGTTGTCCTTAAGCCATTTTGGCACAACTTTGGAAGTATGCTTGGGGTCATCGGCCATTTGGAAGTCCCATTTGCGACCAAGCTTTAACTTCCTGACTGATGTCTTGAGATGTTGCTTCAATATATCCACATAATTTTCCTTGCCATCTATTTTATGAAGTGCACCAGTCCCTCCTGCAGCAAAGCACCCCCACAGCATGATGCTGCCACCCCCGTGCTTCACGGTTGGGATGGTGTTAGGACTCCTGAGTGGCGCAGTGGTCTAAGGCACTGCATCGCAGTGCTAACTGTGTCACTAGAGATCCTGGTTCGAATCCAGGCTCTGTCGCAGCCGGCCGCGACCGGGAGACTCATGGGCGGCGCACAATTGGCCCAGCGTCGTCCAGGGTAGGGGAGGGAATGGCCGGCCGGGATGTAGCTCAGTTGATAGAGCATGGCGTTTGCAACGCCAGGGTTGTGGGTTCGATTCCCAGGGGGGGCCAGTATAAAAAAAATATGTATTCACTAACTGTAAGTCGCTCTGGATAAGAGCGTCTGCTAAATGACGTAAATGTAAATGTAAATGTGTTCTTCGGCTTGCAAGCAACCCTTTTTCCTCCAAACATAACAATGGTCATTATAAGCAAACAGTTCTATTTTTGTTTCATCAGACCAGATGACATTTCTCAAAAAAGTACGATCTTTGTCCCCATGTGCAGTTGCAAACCATAGTCTGGCTTTTTTATGGCGGTTTTGGAGCAGTGGCTTCTTCCTTGCTGAGCGGCCTTTCAGGTTATGTCGATATAGGAATCGTTTTACTGTGGATATAGATACTTTTGTACCTGGTATCTCCAGCATCTTCACAAGGTCCTTTGCTGCTGTTCTGGGATTGATTTGCACTTTTCGCACCAAAGTACATTCATCTCTAGGAGACAGAACGCGTCTCCTTCCTGAGCGGTATAACGGCTGCGTGGTCCCATGGTGTTTATACTTGCATACTATTGTTTGTACAGATGAACGTGGTACCTTCAGGCGTTCGGAAATTGCTCCCAAGGATGAACCAGACTTGTGGAGGTCTACAATTAATTTTCGGAGGTCTTGGCTGATTTCTTTTGATTTTCCCATGATGTCAAGCAAAGAGGCACTGAGTTTGAAGGTAGGCCTTGAAATACATCTACAGGTACACCTCCAATTGACTGAAATTATGTTAATTAGCCTATCAGAAGCTTCTAAAGCCATGACACCATTTTCTGGAATTTTCCAAGCTGTAAAATAGGCACAGTCAACTTATTGTATGTAAACTTCTGACCCACTGGAATTGTGATACAGTGAATTATAAGTGAAATAATCTGTCTGTAAACAATTGTTGGAAAAATACAAAGTAGATGTCCTAACCGACTTGCCAAAACTATAGTTTGTTAACAAGAAATTTGTGGAGTGGTTGAAAAACAAGTTTTAATGACTCCAACCTAAGTGTATGTAAACTTCCGACTTCAACTGTATTCACACACACAACTGTTCCTGACCTGTTATTAGTTCAAGCAGTTCCTCTCTGTGTCTTAATCCATCCTCTTCTCCCTCAGACAGACACTCCAGATATCATCCGGGGACCTCTTCTCCCGCAGACAGACACTCCAGATATCATCCGGGGACCTCTTCTCCCGCAGACAGACACTCCAGATATCATCCGGGGACCTCTTCTCCCTCAGACAGACACTCCAGATATCATCCGGGGACCTCTTCTCCCGCAGACAGACACTCCAGATATCATCCGGGGACCTCTTCTCCCTCAGACAGACACTCCAGATATCATGACACTCATCTCTGACACGAGCACAGCTGACCGGTTTGAGTTCTTCTCCAACACACAGAGAGAGAGAGAGATCGGTGTTCACCGTGTTGCATCCATTCATTCACTACTGGGAATTGACTCACTGACCGCTGTTCACCCCCCCCCCCCCCCTCTCTCTCTCTCTCTCTCTCTCTCTCTCTCTCTCTCTCTCTCTCTCTCATTCTTTCACACCTCCCCTGTCTCTCTCATAATCTGTCGCTCATCGTTCTCTAACAATTAACACACTGTCACCACTCTCGCTTGCCCTCTCTCTCTGTGTGTGTGTGTGTGTGGTTTTGAGGGGGTCAGAACAGACAGTTAAGAGCAGTAGGGGTTGGAGGTAATGGTCAGAGACTGGACCCCCTATTGTGACCTACCGATGGCCAGTAAAAGAGACAGTTCTACAGCCTCTCCTCTCCTCTCCTCCCCTCTCCTCTCCTCTCCTCTCCTCTCCTCTCCTCTCCTCTCCTCTCCTCTCCTCTCCTCTCCTCTCCTCTCCTCTCCTCTCCTCTCCTCTCCTCTCCTCTCCTCTCCTCTCCTCTCCTCTCCTGGCTGTAGTCTGTGTTCTGTGTAGTTTATCCAGTCCCTCCTCCCTTGATGTCTCCCTCCTCCTCCCCTGATGTCTCTCTCCTCCTCCCCTGATGTCTCTCTCCTCCTCCCCTGATGTCTCGCTCCTCCTCCCCTGATGTCTCCCTCCTCCTCCCCTGATGTCTCGCTCCTCCTCCCTTGATGTCTCCCTCCTCCTCCCCTGATGTCTCCCTCCTCCTCCCTTGATGTCTCCCTCCTCCTCCCCTGATGTCTCGCTCCTCCTCCCCTGATGTCTCCCTCCTCCTCCCTTGATGTCTCCCTCCTCCTCCCTTGATGTCTCCCTCCTCCCCCCTGATGTCTCGCTCCTCCTCCCCTGATGTCTCCCTCCTCCTCCCTTGATGTCTCCCTCCTCCTCCCTTGATGTCTCCCTCCTCCTCCCCTGATGTCTCCCTCCTCCTCCCCTGATGTCTCCCTCCTCCTCCCCTGATGTCTCGCTCCTCCTCCCTTGATGTCTCCCTCCTCCTCCCCTGATGTCTCGCTCCTCCTCCCCTGATGTCTCCCTCCTCCTCCCCTGATGTCTCCCTCCTCCTCCCTTGATGTCTCCCTCCTCCTCCCCTGATGTCTCCCTCCTCCTCCCTTGATGTCTCCCTCCTCCTCCCCTGATGTCTCTCTCCTCCTCCCCTGATGTCTCCCTCCTCCTCCCCTGATGTCTCCCTCCTCCTCCCCTTGATGTCTCCCTCCTCCTCCCTTGATGTCTCCCTTCTCCTCCCCTGATGTCTCGCTCCTCCTCCCCTGATGTCTCCCTCCTCCTCCCTTGATGTCTCCCTCCTCCTCCCCTGATGTCTCCCTCCTCCTCCCTTGATGTCTCCCTCCTCCTCCCCTGATGTCTCCCTCCTCCTCCCTTGATGTCTCCCTCCTCCTCCCCTGATGTCTCCCTCCTCCTCCCTTGATGTCTCCCTCCTCCTCCCCTGATGTCTCCCTCCTCCTCCCCTTGATGTCTCCCTCCTCCTCCCTTGATGTCTCCCTCCTCCTCCCCTGATGTCTCCCTCCTCCTCCCTTGATGTCTCCCTCCTCCTCCCCTAATGTCTCCCTCCTCCTCCCCTGATGTCTCTCTCCTCCTCCCCTGATGTCTCCCTCCTCCTCCCCTGATGTCTCCCTCCTCCTCCCTTGATGTCTCTCTCATCCTCCCCTGATGTCTCCCTCCTCCTCCCCTGATGTCTCCCTCCTCCTCCCCTGATGTCTCCCTCCTCCTCCCTTGATGTCTCCCTCCTCCTCCCTTGATGTCTCTCTCCTCCTCCCTTGATGTCTCCCTCCTCCTCCCCTGATGTCTCCCTCCTCCTCCCCTGATGTCTCCCTCATCCTCCCCTTGATGTCTCCCTCCTCCTCCCCCTGATGTCTCCCTCCTCCTCCCTTGATGTCTCCCTCCTCCTCCCCTGATGTCTCCCTCCTCCTCCCTTGATGTCTCCCTCCTCCTCCCTTGATGTCTCCCTCCTCCTCCCCTGATGTCTCCCTCCTCCTCCCTTGATGTCTCCCTCCTCCTCCCCTAATGTCTCCTCCTCCCCTGATGTCTCTCTCCTCCTCCCCTGATGTCTCCCTCCTCCTCCCCTGATGTCTCCCTCCTCCTCCCTTGATGTCTCTCTCCTCCTCCCCTGATGTCTCCCTCCTCCTCCCTTGATGTCTCCCTCCTCCTCCCCTGATGTCTCCCTCCTCCTCCCCTGATGTCTCCCTCATCCTCCCCTGATGTCTCCCTTCTCCTCCCCTGATGTCTCCCTCCTCCTCCCCTTGATGTCTCCCTCCTCCTCCCCTGATGTCTTCTTCCTCCTCCCCTGATGTCTCGCTCCTCCTCCCCTGATGTCTCCCTCCTCCTCCCCTGATGTCTCCCTCCTCCTCCCCTGATGTCTCCCTCCTCCTCCCCTGATGTCTCGCTCCTCCTCCCCTGATGTCTCCCTCCTCCTCCCCTGATGTCTCCCTCCTCCTCCCTTGATGTCTCGCTCCTCCTCCCCTGATGTCTCCCTCCTCCTCCCCTGATGTCTCCCTCCTCCTCCCCTGATGTCTCCCTCCTCCACCCTTGATGTCTCTCTCCTCCTCCCTTGATGTCTCCCTCCTCCTCCCCTGATGTCTCCCTCCTCCTCCCTTGATGTCTCCCTCCTCCTCCCCTGATGTCTCCCTCCTCCTCCCCTGATGTCTCCCTCCTCCTCCCTTGATGTCTCTCTCCTCCTCCCTTGATGTCTCTCTCCTCCTCCCTTGATGTCTCTCTCCTCCTCCCCTGATGTCTCCCTCCTCCTCCCTTGATGTCTCCCTCCTCCTCCCCTGATGTCTCCCTCCTCCTCCCTTGATGTCTCGCTCCTCCTCCCCTAATGTCTTGCTCCTCCTCCCCTGATGTCTCCCTCAATAAGTATTCAACCCTTCAGTCGAGCAATTAATTGAATTTCAAACACAGATTCAATCACAAAGTCCAGGGAGGTTTTCCAATGCCTTACAAAGAAGGGCAGCTATTGGTAGATGGGTAAAAGTTTTTAAAAAAAAGCAGACATTGAATATCTCTTTGAGCATGGTGATGTTATTAATTACACTTTGGATGGTGTAGCAATACACCCAGTTACTACAAAGATACAGGCGTCCTTCCTAATTTATTTGCCGCAGAAGAAGGAAACCGCTCAGGGATTTCACCATGAGGCCAGTCGTGATTTTAAAACAGGTACAGAGTTTAATGGCTCTGATAGGAGAAAACTGAGGATGGATCAACAACATTGTAGTTACTTCAAAATATTAACCTAAATGACAGAGTGAAACCCCTGAGTGGTTTCCTTCTGCTGTACAGAATAAAAAATATTCCAAAACATGCATCCTATTTGCAATAAGGCACTAAATTAAAACTGCAAAAAATGTGGCAAATAAATTAACTTTATGTCCTGAATACAAAGTGTTCTGTTTGGGGCAAATCCAACACAACACATCACTGAGTACCACTCTCCAAAACCTGGTTCAGTCTGCTTCCCAACAAACACTGGGAGACAAATTCACCTTTCATCAGGACAATAACCTAAAACACAAGGCCAAAACTACACTGGAGTTGCTTACCAAGATGACATTGAATATTATTGATTGGTCTAGTTACAGTTTTGACTTTAATTGGCTTGAACATCTATGGCAAGACTTGAAAATGGCTGACTAGCAATGATCAACAACCAACTTCACAGAGCTTGAAGAATTGTAAAAATAATTATGTGCAAATATTGTACAATCCAGGTGTGCAAAGCTCTTAGAGACTTACCCAGAAAGACACAGCTGTAATCGCTACCAAAGGTGATTCTAACATGCATTGACTCAGGGGTGTGAATACTTATGGAAATTACATATTTCATTTTCATTTTCAATACATTTGCAAAAAAATTAAAAAAATATGTTTTTCTCTTTGTCATTATGGGGTATTGTGTGTATTTTAATCGATTTTTAATTCATGGCTGTAACACAACAAAATGTGCAATAAGTCAAGGGGTATGAATACTTTCAGAAGGCCCTGTATATACCTATATGTTTTAATAATATAAATTTTTTAGAACTAACAATCACCAAAATCAACTGCTAGACAGTCAGGGAGAATTGGAAATTCCCAAAACAATGAATTTAGTAATATTGTTATGTCTAAGCAAAAAAACACAGCATTAGCCATTACATTTAAAACTGCAACATTTTCTCTCAGCTCCATGGCAAAATTTGTAGAATAGCAGGAAATTGTCCTAAAAATGCAAATATTTCTTTACACCACCAAGATGGGGGCATCTAATAGCCACGCCACCGGGGCGGCGCACAATTGGCCCAGCGTCATCCAGGGTAGGGGAGGGAATGGCCGGCAGGGATGTAGCTCAGTTGGTAGAGCATGGTGTTTGCAACGCCAGGGTTGTGGGTTCGATTCCCACGGGGGGCCAGTATGAAAAAAATAATAATGTATGCACTCACTAACTGTAAGTCGCTCTGGATAAGAGCGTCTGCTAAATGACTAAAATGTAAATGTATTCAGACCCCTTGACTTTTTCCACATTTTGTTACGTTACAGCCTTATTCTAAAATCGATTAAATCAAAAACGTTCCTCTACAATACACACACAATACAACATAATGACAAACCGAAAACAGGTTTATAGACATTTTTGCAAATGAATTAAAAATTAAAATAAAAAACAGAAATACCTTATTTAGAATCGATTGGAGTTCACCTGTGGTAAATTCAACTGAACGGACATGATTTGGAAAGGCACACACCTGCATGTCAGAGCAAAAACCAAGCCATGAGGTAGAAGGAATTGTCCGTAGAGCTCCGAGACAGGATTATGTTGAGGCACAGATCTGGGAAAGGGTACCAACAAATATCTGCAGCATTGAAGGTCCCCAAGAACACAATGGCCCTCCATCATTCTTAAATGGAAGAAGTTTGGAACCACCAAGACTCTTCCTAGAGCTTGCCACCCGGCCAAACTGAGCAATCGGGGGAGAAGGGACTTGGTCAGGGAGGTGACCAAGAACCTGATGGTCACTCTGACGAGCTCCAGAGTTCCTCTGTGGAGATGGGAGAAGATTCCAGAAGGACAACCATCTCTGCAGCACTCCACCAATCAGGCCTTTATGGTAGAGTGGCCAGACGGAAGCCACTCCTCAGTAAAAGGCACATGACAGCCTGCTTGGAGTTTGCCAAAAGGCACCTAAAGGACTCTCAGACCATGAGAAACAAGATTATCTGGTCTGATGAAACCAATATTGAACTCTTTGGCCTGAATGCCAATCGTCACGTCTGGAGGAAACCTGGCACCATCCCCACGGTGAAGCATGGTGGTGGCAGCATCATGCTGTGGGGATGTTTTCAGCAGCAGGGACTGGGAGACTAGTCAGGATCGAGGGAAAGATTAACAGAGCAAAGTACAGAGAGATCCTTGATGAAAACCTGCTCCAGAGCGCTCAGGACCTCAGACTAGGGCGAAGGTTCACCTTCCAACAGGACAACGACCCTAAGCATACAGCCAAGACAACGCAGGAGTGGCTTCGGGACAAGTCTCTGAATGTCCTTGAGTGGCCCAGCCAGAGCCCGGACTTGAACCCGATCAAGCATCTCTGAAAATAGCTGTGCACCGACGCTCCCCATCCAACCTGGCAGAGCTTGAGAGTATCTGCAGAGAAGAATGGGAGAAACTCCCCAAATACAGGTGTGCCAAGCTTGTAGCGTCATACCCAAGAAGACTCGAGGATGTAATCGCTGCCAAAGGTACTTCAAGAAAGTACTGAGTAAAGGGTCTGAATACTTATGTAAATGTCATATTTCAGTTTTTATTTATTTATACATTTTCAAAAATGAAAAAAAATATGTTTTTGCTTTGTCATTATGGGGTATCGTGTGTAGATTGATGAGGGGAAAAAAACAATGTAATCAATTTTAGCATAAGGCTGTAATGTAACAAAACGTGGAAAAAGTCAAGGGGTCTGAATACTTTCCGAATACACTGTATGTTATATCATGAGAGTTATAATACTTAAGCTACACTGTAAAGGGGTTACCGTGAATTTGACAGTAGCTTTCAGGCAGCTCGGTGGCAAGTAAAATTCTGTATTTTATATTACAGTACTGCAATATAAATATGGTATAAAAGCAAGTACTGTGTAACGACAAACAGTACAATACTGTAAAACTGACTATTAAATATATATATTAAACCGTAAGAAATTCAAAGCTCATTCATTGAGGGGAGGGGTTTGTATTTCACAGTATTTTACTGTAATTACAAGGGATTGGTGCAAGCGGGTTGGCTGCTAGGGTAAGTATTTAAACATTACAGCATATTATTACAGAATATTTGCTGGCACTTCTAAAGGCTTCCAAACAGGTAGTGATGTTACGATTGATACGAGAGCTCCGAGGTATGCGTCGCAGTGTACTTCAAAGCAGTGTGCCAATGCCTGTATCATTTTATCAGAAGCACTTGATCAATGACGTCCGAAGCTTAGTTTCCACCTGATTTGGTTTGGCATTGGTTTCGGTAGAAGAAAAAAAAGGCTACTCTGCGCTACAGGGTCTGGGACGTCATCTATAATAATTTGGCTGCTCTAAGTTATTTTGACCAGCAGGTGCCACTACTGTACACTGTGTTGATCAAAGCCTTTAGTAATGAACCTATTTTCGACACAATTGGCTGGAAAACGTCAATGGTTCAGGAAGCTTTGTTCCCCCATCAAACTGACAGCGACTGCAGGGCGAAACAGAAAAAAAGGACATGGCAAAATGCTGGGGACCCAAATGGGTGCACGTTTAGTTTTTTGCCCTAGCACTACACAGCTGATTCAAATAATCAACTAATCATCAAGCTTTGATTATTTGAATCAGCTGTGTAGTGCTAGGGCAAAAACCAAAATGTGCACCCCTTGGGTCTCCCCGGGACCATGTTTGGGAAATGCTGATTTAAGTTTTAATGCTTTCTGCCACTCCAATATGGCCCCTATACATCTGAAATTGATGGGACACTATAACCACATTCTCACTCAAATATAGCCTCTTACAAGGCACGCCTGAAAATATATTAATGAGCCAGAAATTACAATACCATGCACCCCCTAGTGGTCAAAAGGTAATTGGTGCGCCTAAAATACAGTACGGTACTGTATTCTGTGGGGTTGAATTACAGTACCATTCCAAAATACAGCAATTCTTTCCCCGCCCACAACATTTTCCCACAATGCACCATAATTTACAGTATGCTGCAGTAAAATGTTTCAGAGTATTTTAGTCAGTGGTGGAAAAAGTACCCAATTGTCATACTTGAGTAAAAGTAAAGATACCTTAATACAAAATGACTCAAGTAAAAGTGAAAGTCACCCAGTAAAATACTACTTGAATAAAAGTCTAAAAGTATTTGGTTTAAAATATACTTAAGTATCAACAGTAAATGTACTTGCTAAAATATACTTAAGTATCAAAAGTAAAAGTAAAAGTATAAATAATTTCAAATTCCTTAAATTAAGCAAACCATATGGCATCATTATAATGTTTTTTTTTTAAATTTACGGATAGCCAGGGGCATGCTCCAACACTCAGACATAATTTACAAATTAAGCTTTTGTGTTTAATGAGTCCGCCAGATCAGAGGCAGTAGGGATGACCAGGGATGTTCTGTTGATTAGTGAATTAGACCATTTTCCTGTCCTGCATTCTCAGCTCCATGGCAACATGTGTAGAATTGCAGGAAATTGTCCTAAAAATGAAAACATTTCAAAAATGTAATGAGTACTTTTGGGTGTCAGGGAAAATGTATGGAGTATTAAGTACGTTATTTTCTTTAGGAATGTAGTGAAGTAAAAGTAAAAGTTGACAAAAATATAAATAGTAAAGTAAAGTACAGATACCCCCAAAAAATACTTAAGTAGTACTTTCAAGTATTTTTACTTAAGTACTTTACAACACTGATTTTAGTTTTGATAATATCCCAAATTACCGTACAAATTACAGTGTTGAGGGGGAAATAGTCAAAATCTCTTAGCTTGTGTGGAGAACAATCTACCTGACACAGGAACACTGAGGAGTCAGACCTTAAAACCCGGGTAGAATATGTACAGGTGGGTCAGTGTGTCAGACTTTAAAACCCGGGTAGAATATGTACAGGTGGGTCAGTGTGTCAGACCTTAAAACCCGGGTAGAATATGTACAGGTGGGTCAGTGTGTCAGACCTTAAAACCCGGGTAGAATATGTACAGGTGGGTCAGTGTGTCAGACTTTAAAACCCGGGTAGAATATGTACAGGTGGGTCAGTGTGTCAGACCTTAAAACCCGGGTAGAATATGTACAGGTGGGTCAGTGTGTCAGACCTTAAAACCCGGGTAGAATATGTACAGGTGGGTCAGTGTGTCAGACTTTAAAACCCGGGTAGAATATGTACAGGTGGGTCAGTGTGTCAGACCTTAAAACCCGGGTAGAATATGTACAGGTGGGTCAGTGTGTCAGACTTTAAAACCCGGGTAGAATATGTACAGGTGGGTCAGTGTGTCAGACCTTAAAACCCGGGTAGAATATGTACAGGTGGGTCAGTGTGTCAGACTTTAAAACCCGGGTAGAATATGTACAGGTGGGTCAGTGTGTCAGACTTTAAAACCCGGGTAGAATATGTACAGGTGGGTCAGTGTGTCAGACTTTAAAACCCGGGTAGAATATGTACAGGTGGGTCAGTGTGTCAGACCTTAAAACCCGGGTAGAATATGTACAGGTGGGTCAGTGTGTTAGAGTATATGTACAGAGAATATGTACAGGTGGGTCACCCATTCACACACGCACACATGCAGACACATGCACACAGACATGCGGTCCATGTAACACAATACTTACTTACATATACAAACCCTCTACCTGCATGAGTTTCTCCACAAACCCTCTACCTGCATGAGTTTCTCCACAAACCCTCAACCTGCATGAGTTTCTCCAGTCTCCAGTGTGGATTCTCCAGTCCAACAGATAGCAGCTCCACTCCAGAGTCTCCTGGGTGATTGTAGCGCAGATTCAACTCTCTCAGGTGTGAGGGGGTAGACCTCAGAGCTGTGACCAGAGAAGCACAGCCTTCCACAGTGACTCCACAGAATGACAGCCTTCCACAGTGACTCCACAGAATGACATCCTTCCACAGTGACTCCACAGAATGACAGCCTTCCACAGTGACTCCACAGAATGACAGCCTTCCACAGTGACTCCACAGAAGCACAGCCTTCCACAGTGACTCCACAGAATGACATCCTGCACAGTGACTCCACAGAATGACAGCCTTCCACAGTGACTCCACAGAATGACAGCCTTCCACAGTGACTCCACAGAATGACAGCCTTCCACAGTGACTCCACAGAATGACAGCCTTCCACAGTGACTCCACAGAATGACAGCCTTCCACAGTGACTCCACAGAATGACAGCCTTCCACAGTGACTCCACAGAATGACAGCCTTCCACAGTGACTCCACAGAATGACAGCCTTCCACAGTGACTCCACAGAATGACAGCCTTCCACAGTGACTCCAGAGAATGACATCCTTCCACAGTGACTCCACAGAATGACATCCTGCAGAGTGACTCCACAGAATGACAGCCTTCCACAGTGACTCCACAGAATGACAGCCTTCCACAGTGACTCCAGAGAATGACATCCTTCCACAGTGACTCCACAGAATGACATCCTGCAGAGTGACTCCACAGAATGACAGCCTTCCACAGTGACTCCACAGAATGACAGCCTTCCACAGTGACTCCAGAGAATGACATCCTTCCACAGTGACTCCACAGAATGACATCCTGCAGAGTGACTCCACAGAATGACAGCCTTCCACAGTGACTCCACAGAATGACAGCCTTCCACAGTGACTCCACAGAAGCACAGCCTTCCACAGTGACTCCACAGAATGACATCCTGCACAGTGACTCCACAGAATGACAGCCTTCCACAGTGACTCCACAGAATGACAGCCTTCCACAGTGACTCCACAGAATGACAGCCTTCCACAGTGACTCCACAGAATGACAGCCTTCCACAGTGACTCCACAGAATGACAGCCTTCCACAGTGACTCCACAGAATGACAGCCTTCCACAGTGACTCCACAGAATGATAGCCTTCCACAGTGACTCCACAGAATGACAGCCTTCCACAGTGACTCCACAGAATGACATCCTGCAGAGTGACTCCACAGAATGACAGCCTTCCACAGTGACTCCACAGAATGACAGCCTTCCACAGTGACTCCACAGAATGACAGCCTTCCACAGTGACTCCACAGAATGACAGCCTTCCACAGTGACTCCACAGAATGACAGCCTTCCACAGTGACTCCACAGAATGACAGCCTTCCACAGTGACTCCACAGAATGACAGCCTTCCACAGTGACTCCACAGAATGACAGCCTTCCACAGTGACTCCACAGAATGACAGCCTTCCACAGTGACTCCAGAGAATGACATCCTTCCACAGTGACTCCACAGAATGACATCCTGCAGAGTGACTCCACAGAATGACAGCCTTCCACAGTGACTCCACAGAATGACAGCCTTCCACAGTGACTCCAGAGAATGACATCCTTCCACAGTGACTCCACAGAATGACATCCTGCAGAGTGACTCCACAGAATGACAGCCTTCCACAGTGACTCCACAGAATGACAGCCTTCCACAGTGACTCCAGAGAATGACATCCTTCCACAGTGACTCCACAGAATGACATCCTGCAGAGTGACTCCACAGAATGACAGCCTTCCACAGTGACTCCACAGAATGACAGCCTTCCACAGTGACTCCACAGAAGCACAGCCTTCCACAGTGACTCCACAGAATGACATCCTGCACAGTGACTCCACAGAATGACAGCCTTCCACAGTGACTCCACAGAATGACAGCCTTCCACAGTGACTCCACAGAATGACAGCCTTCCACAGTGACTCCACAGAATGACAGCCTTCCACAGTGACTCCACAGAATGACAGCCTTCCACAGTGACTCCACAGAATGATAGCCTTCCACAGTGACTCCACAGAATGACAGCCTTCCACAGTGACTCCACAGAATGACAGCCTTCCACAGTGACTCCAGAGAATGACATCCTTCCACAGTGACTCCACAGAATGACATCCTGCAGAGTGACTCCACAGAATGACAGCCTTCCACAGTGACTCCACAGAATGACAGCCTTCCACAGTGACTCCAGAGAATGACATCCTTCCATAGTGACTCCACAGAATGACATCCTGCAGAGTGACTCCACAGAATGACAGCCTTCCACAGTGACTCCACAGAATGACAGCCTTCCACAGTGACTCCAGAGAATGACATCCTTCCACAGTGACTCCACAGAATGACATCCTGCAGAGTGACTCCACAGAATGACAGCCTTCCACAGTGACTCCAGAGAATGACATCCTTCCACAGTGACTCCACAGAATGACTACTACCCTTAATAATGGCGCCGGAGGAGATGGCGTTTTACAGCCCTCTAACCAATTGTAATATTATGTGTGTTTTTCCGCATTATTTGTAATTTATTCTGTACATAATGTTTCTGCCATCGTCTCTTATGACCAAAACGAGCTTCTGGATATCAGGACAGCGATTACTCACCTCGAATTGGACGAAAACATTTTCTTCAACGAGTCGGATGTTAAGGATATTCTACAGACACCCGACAAGGCCCAAATCCCCGTCATTCGCATGAGAAAGAGACGGAGATATCGTGGACGTAGGTCGGGGTGCCTTGTAAGGATCTGACGGCGAGCGAGTGAACTGCCTCTACCATCAGTCCTATTAACCAACGTACAATCATTGGAAAACAAAATGGACGACCTAAGATTACGGTTATCCTACCAACGGGACATTAAAAACTGTAATATCTTACGTTTCACCGAGTCGTGGCCGAACGATGACATGGATAACATACAGCTAGCGGGCTATACGCTACATCGGCAGGATAGAACAGCTGACTCCGGTAAGACAAGGGGTGGCGGTCTGTGTATATTTGTAAACAACAGCTGGTGCACGAAATCTAATACTAAGGAAGTCTCGAGGTTTTGCTCGCCTGAGGTAGAGTATCTCATGATAAGCTGTAGACCACACTATTTACCAAGATAGTTTTCGTCTATATTTTTTGTAGCTGTCTATTCACTTTTCATATAAAGACAACATACACTGAGTGTACAAAACATTAGGAACACTTTTCACATAAAGACAACATACACTGAGTGTACAAAACATTAACGCCTTCCTAATATTGAGTTGCACCTCCTTTTGTCCTCAGAACAGCCTCATTTCGTCGGGGCATGGACTCTACAAGGTGTCGAAAGCATTCCACAGGGATGCTGGCCCATGTTGACTGCAATGCTTCCCACAGTTGTGTCAAGTTGGCTGGATGTCCTTTGGGTGGTGGACCATTCTTGATACACACAAGAAACTGTTGAGTGTGAAAAATTGAGCAACGTTGCAGTTCTTGACACAAACCGGTGCGCCTGGCACCTACTACCATACCCCGATCAAAGACACTTAAATATTTTGTCTTGCCCATTCACCCTCTGAATGGCACACATACACAATCCATGTCTCATTCTTTAACCTGTCTCCTCCCCTTCATCTACACTGATTGAAGTGGATTTAACAAGTGACATCAATAAGGAATCATAGATTGCACCTCGATTCACCTGGTCAGTCTATGTCATGGAAAGAGCAGGTGTTCTTAATATTTTGTCCACAGTTTCTGAAAGATATAAGAAAACTCAGAAGAAGAAAAAAAAAATGTAGAGCCATGTTTGGTCACTTTATTCGTGGCAGTTTTTACCCGCTATGCATGTTCCCTGTCCCCTGTTCCCTGTTCCCTGTCCCCTGTCCCCTGTCCCCTGTCCCCTGTTCCCTGTCCCCTGTTCCCTGTTCCCTGTTCCCTGTTCCCTGTCCCCTGTTCCCTGTTCCATGTTCCCTGTCCCCTGTTCCCTGTTCCATGTTGTGCCATTTTATACAGCCCGGTGCTGGTTTACCTTCAAACAACTCCCCTGACGAAATGTATGCACTCACTAACTGTAAGTCGCTCTGGATAAGAGCGTCTGCTAAATGACTAAAAATGTTTTATTTTTTAAATTTAAAAACCTATTTGAAATTAGCACATCCGCATCAGAGAGTCCAGACGACTGCCATAAAGCTTGTAGAGGTCGTAGAGACAATCGAAATCACACCGTCGTGTTTGTGAGAGTCTCATCAGACGTATTCGCTTGTAGATCGAATGGTTCCGGTTCTACAGGCAATTTTTGTTTAGATTTTCTTGTCCGGATCCTCTCACGTGTAGAAAAACAACCCCCGTATTATGGAATAGGCACAAACTTTATATATATCGGCAGAAAGAAGGGATTGAGCTGCAGCCATTACATGACACGGTACGTCTCTAGCAGAGACACACAGGGAGCTGTTCAATATTCAAGTGTCAATCAACTATAGCCCCTGAAGGGTTTTAATTACATTTTAGTAATTTAGCAGACGCTCTTATCCAGAGCGACTTACAGTTAGTGAATACATATATATTTATTTTTTTATACTGGCCCCCCCGTGGGAATCGAACCCACAACCCTGGCGTTGCAAACGCCATGCTCTATCAACTGAGCTACATCCCTGCCGGCCATTCCCTCCCCTACCCTGTACGACGCTGGGCCAATTGTGCGCCGCACCATGGGTCTCCCGGTCGCGGCCGGCTGCGACAGAGCCTGGATTCAAACCAGCTAGCACTGCGATGTGACGCCTTAGACCACTGCGCCACCCGGGAGGAGATCTCCTTAATGGCACTGCCCATGCTGAAAACAGAGTTTGTGGCAAGTGCGCCACCTATCCAAGTCTGATTGCATTGACAGTATTTATTTAAACACACGCAGGCCAACAGCTTGTATGTTTAAAAGCACCGATTTTAATAAACTGTAGCTGAACAGAGGTTTAGGTGTCGCATACAACCAATTCTAACACACTGGTGCACTGGGGAGAGGAGTTGAACTGAACGCACCACATTTCCCAAGTAGCTACTGTGGTGACGTGAAGTACTACACTACCCAGAAGACACTGTTGGAGAGGAAGTGACGTCGTTCCCACATAGTCATGTGACAGAAAGCTGATCCACGTACCGTTTATTAGATGTACATGTACACTGACTTGTATTGTTATTGTTCAGATGTAGATAAATATATTATGAACTATTAAAATAAATACAATTGTATTATTTACATAGCGTACAAACAAGACCTGTCAAACCAAACCGTGTTCCGTTAAAGGTCCTGAACAGTCAAAATCATGTTTTTAATGAAATTTGATGACATTTGGATGAAACCAGATCAAAAGTATGAAGACCAAAGTATGAAAAATGGCTGTTGCTTCTACATTGTTAGAGTTTGATCATAAAGTTACTGATCCCCTCCCCTGTGTCAAACATTTGGATTCAGGAGAAGGGCTTTTTGTGACATCACAAAGAAACTCTCATTTTAATACAATTCAATGGTAATGTCCTCTCATTACATCAAGCGACATGCCAAACAGGAGATTCATACAAACTTCTTGACATCATTGATAGTCATGATATATGACCATTGTCTGGCAGTAAATATATATATATATATATGTACCCAGACTTCACCCTGTCGTTTCAAATCAAATTGTCCAAGATAGCTTTATAAAATGGTGCTGACAATTCACAAATAATTTGTGAAACCACGATGTAATGTATGACAGGAATGGAAGTTGCAATGCAATTTCAATGTTATTTGAGTTGCTTTGCATCATCAGATCATTTCAAAGAACCGTCAGTCAAGGTGATCTCCCCGCCCACTCAGTCTACTATCTCCCCGCCCACTCAGTCTACTATCTCCCCGCCCACTCAGTCTACTATCTCCCCGCCCACTCAGTCTACTATCTCCCCGCCCACTCAGTCTACTATCTCCCCGCCCATTCAGTCTACTATCTCCCCGCCCACTCAGTCTACTATCTCCCCGCCCACTCAGTCTACTATCTCCCCGCCCACTCAGTCTACTATCTCCCCGCCCACTCAGTCTACTATCTCCCCGCCCACTCAGTCTACTATCTCCCCGCCCACTCCCCGTCTGTCTTTCCATACTTCCTGGTAGTTTGACATAAAATAAAAATGACTTTTTTCTCAAATTCTGAGCATTTCTAGTGGGGGAAAAAAAACTATATGGGTGATGTTTTGGTCACACAAAAGGCTATTTTACATGGGAATCAGAATGACTGTTCAGGACCTTTTGAGTTAGTTATTCCAGGTGTGCATCCCAAATGGAACCCTATCCCCTATGTAGTGCATCACTTTTAACCAGAGCCCTTTGGGTGCCCTTTGGGAGGCATTTGGGAGGCATTTGGGAGGCATTTGGGAGGCATTTGGGAGCCATTTGGGAGCTATTTGGGAGGCATTTGGGAGGCATTTGGGAGGCATTTGGGAGCCATTTGGGAGCCATTTGGGAGGCATTTGGGAGGCATTTGGGAGGCATTTGGGAGGCATTTGGGAGCCATTTGGGAGCTATTTGGGAGGCATTTGGGAGGCATTTGGGAGGCATTTGGGAGCCATTTGGGAGCCATTTGGGAGGCATTTGGGAGGCATTTGGGAGCCATTTGGGAGGCATTTGGGAGGCATTTGGGAGGCATTTGGGAGCCATTTGGGAGGCATTTGGGAGGCATTTGGGAGCCATTTGGGAGGCATTTGGGAGGCATTTGGGAGCCATTTGGGAGCCATTTGGGAGCCATTTGGGAGCTATTTGGGAGGCATTTGGGAGCCATTTGGGAGGCATTTGGGAGCCATTTGGGAGGCATTTGGGAGGCATTTGGGACCCATTTGGGACCCATTTGGGAGGCATTTCAGGTCTCTGGCTACATGGAGGGAACGGCAGACAATGTTGCAGATAGATATTACATCTATAGAGAAGACATTCTATTTTCTATTTTCTATGTGATCTATAGATCCTTTTTTCACCTGCAACACTGTGTGTCGACAGAGAGAACAACCCCCTGGGTTGGGTCACGTTCAAAAAGCACAAATGGGGAAACGTTTTGAAATGGAAAACAAACATTTGGCTCTCTAATTAGCCAAGTTCATTTAGTGACTTCTTCATTTCGAAAAACTCCTGAACAGACCCCTGGTTTTAGACCATATTGCTCTTCTCTTAGCAATAATCAACCACTGCCCACTGGACCGAGAGTGGAGTCCAGATGCAGCTAGCATGGAGTTGAGCTATAGTTAATGTGGACGGAAGTATAGCACTCAAACACTACAGAAAGGCATCAGTGTTCTGGAGAGTAGGGTGAAGAGTATGGAGTTGAGGGTCGACCCCTTTCTCTCTTTCTCTCTCTCCTTTCTGTTTCATCTCTTTCTTTTTGCTGCTTCATTGAGAGATCAGACCGTTCAAACTATCACAATAACATTTATCTCTATTTCTCTACTATGAAATGTTTCTGATTCGTAAATAAGTTCCATTGACACATCGACCAACAGAGAACATCGTTTTTCTTCAAACGTCAGT
Source organism: Coregonus clupeaformis (assembly GCF_020615455.1). Taxonomy (NCBI): domain Eukaryota; kingdom Metazoa; phylum Chordata; class Actinopteri; order Salmoniformes; family Salmonidae; genus Coregonus; species Coregonus clupeaformis. The sequence continues at coordinate 817,528 of NW_025533531.1, read as the reverse complement.
AAAAAAATAAAATAAAAAAATTACTAAATGAAAAGATAACTAGACAGAGAGTTGTATTACAGTTTGCTCTGCTATAGCTGGCTGCTGGCACATGTTGACCCAGACTGCATCTAGTGGAGGCGCCCGCTACCATGTAGAGCACAGATCCTCACAAAGGGTTAAGTAAAGTGTCCACCCTCTTCAGATCTCTCTGTCCCATCTTCTTTTCCTCGTCTCCTTTTTTTGGACCATCGGCCCTCCTCTGTCCCCTGTTCCCTGTCCCCTGTTCCCTGTCTCCTATTCCCTCTCTCCTGTTCCCTGTCCCTTGTCCCCTGTTCCCTGTTCCCTGTTCCCTGTCCCCTGTTCCTGTTCCTGTTCCTGTTCCCTGTTCCTGTTCCTGTTCCTGTTCCCTGTTCCCTGTTTCCTGTTTCCTGTTCCCTGTTCCCTGTTCCTTGTTTCCTGTTACCTGTTTCCTGTTCCCTGTTCCCTGTTTCCTGTTTCCTGTTCCCTGTTTCCTGTTTCCTGTTCCCTGTCCCCTGTTCCTTGTTTCCTGTTTCCTGTTCCCTGTCCCCTGTTCCCTGTCCCCTGTTCCCTGTTTCCTGTTCCCTGTTTCCTGTTTCCTATTTTCTGTTTCCTGTCCCCTGTTCCCCCTCTTCACCTCTCTCCTGTTCCCTGTCCCCTGTTCCCTGTTCCTTGTTTCCTGTTTCCTGTTTCCTGTTTCCTGTTCCCTGTCCCCTGTCCCCTGTCCCCCGTTTCCTGTTTCCTGTTTCCTGTTCCCTGTTCCCTGTTTCCTATTTCCTATTTCCTGTTTCCTGTCCCCTGTTCCCTGTTCCCTGTTCCCCCTCTTCACCTCTCTCCTGTTCCCTGTTCCTGTTTCCTGTTTCCTGTTTCCTGTTCCCTGTTCCCTGTCCCTTGTTTCCTGTTTCCTGTTTCCTGTCCCTTGTTTCCTGTTTCCTGTTTCCTATTTCCTGTCCCCTGTTCCCTGTTCCCCCTCTTCACCTCTCTCCTGTTCCCTGTTCCCTGTTTCCTGTTCCCTGTTCCCTGTCCCCTGTTTCCTGTTTCCTGTTACCTGTTTCCTGTCCCCTGTTCCCTGTTCCCTGTTTCCTGTTTCCTGTCCCCTGTCCCCTGTTTCCTGTCCCCTGTTTCCTGTTTCCTGTTCCCTGTCCCCTTTCCCCTGTTTCCTGTTTCCTGTTACCTGTTTCCTGTTCCCTGTTTTCTGTTTCCTGTTCCCTGTTCCCTGTTCCCTGTTTCCTGTTCCCTGTTCCCTGTTTCATGTTCCCTGTTCCATGTTCCCCCTCTTCACCAGTCCCCTGTTCCCTGTTTCCTGGTTCCTGTTCCCTGTTTCCTGTTTCCTGTTTCCTGTTTCCTGTTCCCTGTTTCCTGTTCCCTGTTCCCTGTTCCCTGTTCCTCCTCCTCTCCTCTCCCCTGTTCCCTGTCCCCCTCTTCACCTCTCCCCTGTTCCTCCTCCTCTCCTCTCCCCTGTTCCCTGTCCCCCTCTTCACCTCTCCCCTGTTCCCTGTCCCCCTCTTCATCTCTCCCCTGTCCCCCCTCTTCACCTCTCCTCTCCCCTGTTCCCTGTCCCCCTCTTCACCTCTCCCCTGTTCCCTGTCCCCCTCTTCACCTCTCCCCTGTCCCCCCTCTTCACCTCTCCCCTCCCCTGTTCCCTGTCCCCCTCTTCACCTCTCCCTCCCCCTGTCCCCACTCTTCACCTCTCCCCTCCCCTGTTCCCTGTCCCCCCTCTTCACCTCTCCCCTCCCCTGTCCCCACTCTTCACCTCTCCCCTGTCCCCCTCTTCACCTCTCCCCTCCCCTGTTCCCTGTCCCCCCTCTTCACCTCTCCCCTCCCCTGTCCCCACTCTTCACCTCTCCCCTGTTCGCGGTCCCCCCTCCACTTATTCCCCAACCCTAGGTCTAGAAGGAGGTAGTGGGGGGGTTCAACCCCCCTCCATTCCTCCATTCTTCCCTTCTCCTTTCCTCTCGCTCCTCCTCTTAAAGGGGGAGTCAGAGGAACAGACCACCACACTCCTCCTCCGACCCCCTCCCTAGCTCTTAAAGGGGGAGTTAGAATGTACCACCTCTCTCCTCCCCCATCTCTCCCCTCTCTCTAGCTCTTAAAGGGGGAGTTAGAACGTACCACCTCTCTCCTCCCCCTTCTCTCCCCTCTCCCTAGCTAGGAGAACAAACAGTCTGACATTAGGGTGAGGCTGGGGCTAGGGGAGGGATTAAGGGCGGAGACAAGGTTAAAGGTCAGAGAGAGGGGGGAGATGGTCAGGCCGGGAGGCAGCTGGGCAGTATGTCCATCTTTGTTGTTGTTGTTGTTGTTGTCGTCAACGGCAACAGGCATGCGCTCACATCCTGGTTGCGTCTTCGTCGGAGAACCTGCCCCTCCTTATCAAGAGCGGTGGCCTGAAAAGGAGGAGATACAATACAGCCAATCAGGACCGATGATCACAGGGACAACACTCACGCTGAGGATTGTGGGTTAGAGGAGGAGCATGGGTAAAGGAGAGGAGAGGAGAGGAGAGGAGAGGAGAGGAGAGGAGAGGAGAGGAGAGGAGAGGAGAGGAGAGGAGAGGAGAGGAGAGGAGAGGAGAGGAGAGGAGAGGAGAGGAGAGGAGAGGAGGAGAGGAAGAGGAAGAGGAGAAGGAGGAGAGGAGGAGGAGAAGGAGGAGAGGAGGAGAGGAAGAGGAAGAGGAGAAGGAGGAGAGGAGGAGGAGAAGGAGGAGAGGAGGAGAGGAGGAGAAGGAGGAGATGAGGAGGAGGAGAAGGATGAGATGAGGAGAAGGAGAGGAGGAGAAGGAGAGGAGGAGGAGAGGAGGAGGACAGGAGAGGAGAGGAGAGGAGAGGAGAGGAGAGGAGAGGAGAGGAGAGGAGAGGAGAGGAGAGGAGAGGAGAGGAGAGGAGAGGAGAGGAGAGGAGGTGGAGAGGAGGAGAGGAGGAGAGGAGGAGAGGTGGAGAGGAGGAGGAGAAGGAGGAGGAGATGAGGAGAAGGAGAGGAGGAGGAGGAGAGGAGGAGAGGAGGAGAGGTGGAGAGGAGGAGGAGAAGGAGAAGATGAGGAAAAGGAGAGGAGGAGAGGAGGAGGAGAGGAATGAGAGATGAGATGAAAGGAGGGGATGGCTCCTAACCAACAGTGGTATTTTGTTAGTTAAATTTTTTTAACATATTTTGTACATAATGTTGCTGCTACCGCCTCTTATGACCGAAAATAACTTCTGGATATCAGAACAGCGATTACTCACCTCGAACTGGACAAAGATGTTTTATTTTACGAGTCTGACGCGAAGGATATACTGCTTTCTTGGGAACGGGCCCAAATCCCCGTCATTTGCGTGAAGAAGAGACAGAGAGAAAGGGGGCGGAGGTCGGGCTGCCTTGTGAGAATTTACTACCATCCGTTTTATTGGCCAACGTGCAATCTTTGGAAAACAAAATGAATGATCTACGATCAAGAATATCCTACCAAAGGGACATTAAAATTTTTTTAATCATGTTTCACCGAGTCGTGGCTGAATGACGACACGGACAATATAGAGCTGGCTGGGTTTTCCATGCATCGGCAGGACAGAGCAGCTACGTCTGGTAAGACGAGGGGCGGGGGTGTGTGTCTATTTGTCAATAACAGCTGGTGCGCGATGTGTAATATTAAAGAAGTCTTGAGGTATTGCTCGCCTGAGGTAGAGTACCTCATGATAAGCTGTAGACCCACTATCTACCAAGAGAGTTCTCATCTATATTATTTGTAGCCGTCTATTTACCACCACAAACCGATGCTGGCACTAAGACCGCACTCAACCAGCTGTATAGGGCCATAAAAGCAAACAAGAAAATGCTCATCTAGAAGCGGCGCTCCTAGTGGCCGGACTTTAATGCAGGGAAACGTAAATCCGTTTTACCTCATTTCTACCAGCATGCCACATGTGCAACCAGAGGAAAAATAACTCTAGACCACCTTTACTCCACACACAGAGACGCGTACAAAGCTCTCCCTCGATCTCCATTTGGCAAATCTGACCATAGTTCTATCCTCCTGATTCCTGCTTACAAGCAAAAACTAAAGCAGGAAGTACCAGTGTCTCGCTCAATACGGAAGTGGTCAGATGACACAGATACTAAGCTACAGGACTGTTTTGCTAGCACAGACTGGAATTTGTTCCGGGATTCAGCCAATGGCATTGAGGAGTACACCACATCAGTCATTGGCTTCATCAATAAGTGCATCGATGACATCGTCCCCACGGTGACCGTACGTACATATCCCAACCAGAAGCCATGGATTACAGGCAACATCCGCATCGAGCTAAAGGCTAGAGCTGCCGCTTTCAAGGAGCGGGACAGTAATCTGGACGCTTATAAGAAATCCCGCTATGCCCTCCGACGAACCATCAAACAGGCAAAGAGTCAATACAGGAATAAGATTGAATCGTACTACACCGGCTCTGATGCTTGTCGGATGTGGCAGGGCTTGAAAACTATTACGGACTACAAAGGAAAACCCAGCCACAAGCTGCCCGGTGACGCGAGCCTACCAGACAAGCTAAATGCCTTTTATGCTCGCTGCTTGAGAGCACCAGCTGTTCCGGACGACTGTGTGATAACTCACTCGGTAGCCAATGTGAGCAAGACCTTTAAACAGGTCGATATTCACAAAGCCGCGGGGCCAGATGGATTACCAGGTCCCCTGTAGCTCAGTTGGTACAGCATGGCGCTTGCAACGCCAGGGTTGTGGGTTTGTTTCCCACGGGGGGCCATTATGAAAATGTATGCACTCACTAACTGTAAGTCGCTCTGGATAAGAGCGTCTGCTAAATGACTAAAATGTTAAATGTGTAATCAAAGCATGCACGGACCAACTGGCAAGTGTCTTCACTGACATTTTCAAACTCTCCCTGACCGGATCTGTAATACCTACATGTTTCAAGCAGACCACTGTAGTCCCTGTGCCCAAGAAAGCGAAAGTAACCCGCCTAAATGACTATCGCCCCGTAGCACTCACGTTGGTAGCCATGAAGTGCTTTGAAAGGCTGGTCATGGCTCACATCAACAGCATCATCCCAGCCACCCTAGACCCACTCCAATTTGCATACCGCCCCAACAGATCCACAGATGACGCAATCTCAATCGCCATATTGCCCACAAAGCTCATCACTAATCTAAGGACCCTGGGACTAAACACCTCCCTCTGCAACTGGATCCTGGACTTCCTTACGGTCCGCCCCCAGGTGGTAAGGGTAGGCAACAACACGTCTGCCACGCTGATCCTCAACACGGGGGCCCATCAGGGGTGCGTGCTTCAGTCCCCTCCTGTACTCCATGTTCACCTACGACGGCGTGGCCAAACACGACTCCAACACCATCATTAAGTTTGCTGACGACACAACAGTGGTAGGCCTGATCACCGACAATGATGAGACAGCCTATAGGGAGGAGGTCAAAGACCTGGCAGTGTGGTGCCAGGACAACAACCTCTCCCTCAACGTCAGCAAGACAAAGGAGCTGATCATGGACTACAGGAAAAGGACGGCCGAACAGGCCCCCATTAACATCGGCGGGGGCTGTAGTGGAGCGGGTCGAGAGTTTCAAGTTCCTTGGTGTCCACATCACCAATGAACTATCATTGTCCAACCACACCAAGACAGTCGTGAAAAGGGTACAACAACACCTTTTCGCCCTCAGGAGACTGAAAAGATTTGGCATGGGTCCCCAGATCCTCAAAAAGTTCTACAGCTGCACCATCGAGAGCATCCAGACCGGTTGCATCACCGCCTGGTATGGCAACTTCTCGGCATCTGACCGTAAGTCGCTACAGAGGGTAGTGCGTACGGCCCAGTACATCACTGGGGCCAAGCTTCCTGCCATCCAGGACCTACACTACCAGTCTAAAGTTTGGACACACCTACTCATTCAAGGGTTTTTCTTTATTTTTGCTATTTTCTACATTGTAGAATAATAGTGAAGACATCAAAACTATGAAATAACACATATGGAATCATGTAGTAACCAAAAAACGTGTTAAACAAATCAAAAATATATTTTATGTTTGAGATTCTTCAAATAGCCACCATTTGCCTTGATGACCGATTTGCACACTCCCCCCTCCATTTGTTTTTGTTTTTTACTGCTGCTGTCTATTATCTATGTATAGTCACTTGACCCCTACCTATGTGTACAAATGACCTCGACTAACCTGTACCCATTGACTCGGTACCTGCACCCCCTGCTTATAGCATCGTTATTATTTGATTGTGTTACTTTTTATTATTTTATACTTTAGTTTATTTAGTAAATATTTTCTTAACTCTTTATTGATCTACATTGTTGGTTAAGGGCTTGTAAGTAAGCATTTCACGGTAAGGTCTACAGCTGTTGTATTCGGCCCATGTGACGAATAAAGTTTTATTTTTATTTTAATGAGAGATGAGAGAAGTACAAGGAAGCAGCACACGTCACAAGCTGATGATGACAGACACGTAGCAATCTCACGCCGAAGGTTCAAGCTGCCGGAGCATTCACAAAGACAGGTTGGTGTACTTGTAGAAAAAGGAGCTCTCTCACACTGTTAAAAACGTCAACAAACAAAGATATTTTGAGTTGATAAAATTATTGATTATTATTGTAGCCTACAGTTTGTTGAGAGGTTTACAGTTTGAGAGCGCAACTTTTTCTACAGACAAATGTTAGTCACAGGATTGCAAAGGGAAGGTTGGATGCAAACACACGTAGCCATACACACCTGGCTGCCTTAACAACACACATTTTAAACCCTACCACAGACTACACAGTCAAGCAGGGGAAGGAAGTGATGTCACAGCAGATGGGAGGGGGGCTAAGGCTGTGATGTCACTGTGAGTGACAGATGGAAGGGGAAATAGCAACAGAGCACACAGAGCGAGCTTATGAGAGAGAGCGGGGGGGCAGGACATGGGTTTGGCTGACAGAGCACACAGAGCGAGCTTATGAGAGCGAGCGGGGGGGCAGGACATTGGTTTGGCTGACAGAGCACACAGAGCGAGCTTATGACAGCGAGCGGGGGGGCAGGACATTGGTTTGGCTGACAGAGCACACAGAGCGAGCTTATGAGAGCGAGCGGGGGGGCAGGACATGGGTTTGGCTGACAGAGCACACAGAGCGAGCTTATGAGAGCGAGCGGGGGGGCAGGACATTGGTTTGGCTGACAGAGCACACAGAGCGAGCTTATGACAGCGAGCGGGGGGGCAGGACATTGGTTTGGCTGACAGAGCACACAGAGCGAGCTTATGAGAGCGAGCGGGGGGGCAGGACATGGGTTTGGCTGACAGAGCACACAGAGCGAGCTTATGAGAGCGAGCGGGGGGGCAGGACATGGGTTTGGCTGACAGAGCACACAGAGCGAGCTTATGAGAGCGAGCGGGGGGGCAGGACATGGGTTTGGCTGACAGAGCACACAGAGCGAGCTTATGAGAGCGAGCAGGGGGGCGGGACATGGGTTTGGCTGACAGAGCACACAGAGCGAGCTTATGAGAGCGAGCGGGGGGCAGGACATGGGTTTGGCTGACAGAGCACACAGAGCGAGCTTATGAGAGCGAGCGGGGGGCGGGACATGGGTTTGGCTGACAGAGCACACAGAGCGAGCTTATGAGAGCGAGCGGGGGGGCAGGACATGGGTTTGGCTGACAGAGCACACAGAGCGAGCTTATGAGAGCGAGCAGGGGGGCAGGACATGGGTTTGGCTGACAGAGCAAGCAGCTAATCAGCACGCTGGGCCACAGGAAGCGGAGCGGATTGGGGATTGTCGTGACAATGGGAGGTCATACCTTATCCAGTACATGGCCGGGTGCTGGTAGAAGTCCAACGACCCAGAGCGCTGCATACAGAAGCTGTGGTCCAACTGGACAACAGAACAGAGAAACCAGGAACCTTAAAATCCAGTAGGACTTATAGAGAAACCAGTAACCTTAAAACCAGTAGGACTCATAGAGAAACCAATAGCCTTTTAAACCAGTAGGATTTATAGAGAAACCAGTAACCTTAAAACCAGTAGGACTCATAGAGAAACCAATACCTTTTAAACCAGTAGGATTTATAGAGGATCCAGGAACCTTTAAATCCAGTAGGACTTATAGAGGAACCAGGAACCTTTAAATCTAGTAGGACTTATAGAGAAACCAGGAACCTTTAAATCCAGTAGGATTTATAGAGAAACCAGGAACCTTTAAATTCAGTAGGATTTATAGAGAAACCAGGAACCTTTAAATCCAGTAGCACTTATAGAGAAACCAGGAACCTTTAAATTCAGTAGGATTTATAGAGAAACCAGGAACCTTTAAATCCAGTAGGACTTATTGAGAAACCAGGAACCTTTAAATCCAGTAGGACCTACAGTGGGGAAAAAAAGTATTTAGTCAGCCACCAATTGTGCAAGTTTTCCCACTTAAAAAGATGAGAGAGGCCTGTAATTTTCATCATAGGTACACGTCAACTATGACAGACAAAATGATATTTTTTCTCTCCAGAAAATCACATTGTAGGATTTTTTATGAATTTATTTGCAAATTATGGTGGAAAATAAGTATTTGGTCATTAACAAAAGTTTCTCAATACTTTTGTTATATACCCTTTGTTGGCAATGACACAGGTCAAACGTTTTCTGTAAGTCTTCACAAGGTTTTCACACACTGTTGCTGGTATTTTGGCCCATTCCTCCATGCAGATCTCCTCTAGAGCAGTGATGTTTTGGGGCTGTCGCTGGGCAACATGGACTTTCAACTCCCTCCAAAGATTTTCTATGGGGTTGAGATCTGGAGACTGGCTAGGCCACTCCAGGACCTTGAAATGCTTCTTACGAAGCCACTCCTTCGTTGCCCGGGCGGTGTGTTTGGGATCATTGTCATGCTGAAAGACCAAGCCACGTTTCATCTTCAATGCCCTTGATGATGGAAGGAGGTTTTCACTCAAAATCTCACGATTCATGGCCCCATTCATTCTTTCCTTTACACGGATCAGTCGTCCTGGTCCCTTTGCAGAAAAACAGGCCCAAAGCATGATGTTTCCACCCCCATGCTTCACAGCAGGTATGGTGTTCTTTGGATGCAACTCAGCATTCTTTGTCCTCCAAACACGACGAGTTGAGTTTTTACCAAAAAGTTCTATTTTGGTTTCATCTGACCATATGACATTCTCCCAATCCTTTTATGGATCATCCAGATGCACTCTAGCAAACTTCAGACGGGCCTGGACATGTACTGGCTTAAGCAGGGGGACACGTCTGGCACTGCAGGATTTTAGTCCCTGGCGGCGTAGTGTGTTACTGATGGTAGGCTTTGTTACTTTGGTCCCAGCTCTCTGCAGGTCATTCACTAGGTCCCCCCGTGTGGTTCTGGGATTTTTGCTCACCGTTCTTGTGATCATTTTGACCCCACGGGGTGAGATCTTGCGTGGAGCCCCAGATCGAGGGAGATTATCAGTGGTCTTGTATGTCTTCCATTTCCTAATAATTGCTCCCACAGTTGATTTCTTCAAACCAAGCTGCTTACCTATTGCAGATTCAGTCTTCCCAGCCTGGTGCAGGTCTACAATTTTGTTTCTGGTGTCCTTTGACAGCTCTTTGGTCTTGGCCATGGTGGAGTTTGGAGTGTGACTGTTTGAGGTTGTGTACAGGTGTCTTTTATACTGATAACAAGTTCAAACAGGTGCCATTAATACAGGTAACGAGTGGAGGACAGAGGAGCTTCTTAAAGAAGAAGTTACAGGTCTGTGAGAGCCAGAAATCTTGCTTGTTTGTAGGTGACCAAATACTTATTTTCCACCATAATTTGCAAATAAATTCATTAAAAATCCTACAATGTGATTTTCTGGATTTTTTTTCCTCAATTTGTCTGTCATAGTTGACGTGTACCTATGATCAAAATTACAGGCCTCTGTCATCTTTTTAAGTGGGAAAACTTGCACAATTGGTGGCTGACTAAATACTTTTTCCCCCACTGTATAGAGAAACCAGGAACCTTTAAAACCAGTAGGATTTATAGAGAAACCAATAGCCTTTTAAACCAGTAGGATTTATAGAGAAACCAGTAACATCAACCTTCAAAACCAGTAATATCAACCAGTATCATAGTGAAAGCCAGTACAATCAGAGAAACCAGGTTTAAACCAGTATGACTTAATGTAAACCAGTCAAACATTTAACCTTTAACTTTTGCAGGTATGAAACCAGTGGAGACTAAAAAGCCTTTAAAACCAGTGTGACCTGTAAAAAACCAAAGGAAACCACTACAGTTAGCTTTCTAAACCAGTACAACAGGAGTTCAACTCAGTTCATTCAGCCTTAGAGCCAAAGACAAAGCCAGTACAATTTAGTGGTGCTGTGTAAAAACAGATTATTACCGTAATGACAGACACTCCGGCGGTGGTGTCGTTAGCTTTAGGGCCGGTGTTGAAGTGGTTCTTTATCTTCCCTGCTACTGACAGCTCCTGTTCATTCTCTGACACACCATCATCCTGCAGAGAGAGGGAGAGGAGAGGAGAGGAGAGGAGAGGAGAGGAGAGGAGAGGAGAGGAGAGGAGAGGAGAGGAGAGGAGAGGAGAGGAGAGGAGAGAGGAGAGGAGAGGGAGAGGGAGAGGAGAGGAGAGGAGAGGAGAGGAGAGAGAGGAGAGGAGAGGAGAGGAGAGAGGAGAGGAGAGGAGAGAGGAGAGGAGAGGGAGAGGAGAGGAGAGGAGAGGAGAGGAGAGGAGAGGAGAGGAGAGGAGAGGAGAGGAGAGGAGAGGAGAGGAGAGGAGAGGAGAGGAGAGGAGTAGATCCACGTGCATAAGTTGGATGTTCAAACAAAAATACCATTGACATTAAATGCATGATGTACAAGACAGTTTGAGACGTTGTAGGCGTCCCATACTGTAGGCAGTGAGGGTTTAGAGCCTTATAGATGGAGTGTAGAGAGACTATATGGAACAGAGTAGAATGTTAGCACAAAACAGGTTCTGGATTTCAGGCTGTTCAAATCAAATGTCATGGATCGCATACACATATTTAGCAGATGTTATTGCGGGTGTAGCGAAATGCTAGTACTAAATAACACACACACACACACAAAAAAAAATACTGCAAAGTTGCTTAGGAGCTAGAAGCAGAGCTGCCATGTCTGCCGGCGCCATCTTCTGTGCTAGAGCAAAGACAAAACATGTGCCAGCCCTTGGGGTCCCCAGGACCAGGGTGGTGAGACACTGCTAAAGTATAGGGGGACAGGTTCTACTCACCTTGACCCAGGGGTGCTCCAACACCTGTGCGGCTGTGTATCTCTGATCCACCTCCACCTCCAGCATGGACCTGATCAGCTCCTTAGCAGTGTCTGACACATTGTCCCAGTAAAGGAGAGGGAACTCTAGCTGCCCCATCAGGATCTGGTCAAACAACACCTCCTGGTCATCACTGCTCCTACACACAACACAGAGAAATACATACATTAATTAAATATACAATATAATATAATGAAGCAATATGGCCCGAGGGGGTGTGGTATATTTAAACAATAAGGCCTGAGGGGGTGTGGTATATTTAAACAATAAGGGCTGAGGGGGTGTGGTATATTTAAACAATAAGGCCCGAGGGGGTGTGGTATATTTAAACAATAAGGCCCGAGGGGGTGTGGTATATTTAAACAATAAGGCCCGAGGGGGTGTGGTATATTTAAACAATAAGGCCCGAGGGGGTGTGGTATATTTAAACAATAAGGCCTGAGGGGGTGTGGTATATTTAAACAATAAGGGCTGAGGGGGTGTGGTATATTTAAACAATAAGGCCTGAGGGGGTGTGGTTTATTTAAACAATAAGGGCTGAGGGGGTGTGGTATATTTAAACAATAAGGCCCGAGGGGGTGTGGTATATTTAAACAATAAGGCCCAAGGGGGTGTGGTATATGGCCAACATACCATGGCTAAGGTACCTGGATACAGCCCTTAGCCATGGTATATTGGCAATATACCACAAACACCCAAGGTGCCTTATTGCTATTACAAACTGGTTACCAACGTAATTAGAGCAGTAAAAATAAATGTTTTGTCATACCCGTGGTATACGGTCTGATATACCACGGCTTTCAGCCAATCAGCATCCAGGACCCAAACTACCCGGTTTATAATAATACATACCCAAAACCTATACATTGACAAAAGAAACGGTATAGAATTATGTATAATATATAAAAAACGAAAAACTACATTTTAAGTGAGAAGTAGGTATTGGTCTGAAGCCGAAAAATAAATGAAATTCACGAGCACCACAATGCCTCCTCCACCCATGCTCTACCAAGGTACACCACAATGCCTCCTCCACCCATGCTCTACCAAGGTACACCACAATGCCTATTCCACCCATGCTCTACCAAGGTACACCACAGTGCCTCCTCCACCCATGCTCTACCAAGGTACACCACAATGCCTCCTCCACCCATGCTCTACCAAGGTACACCACAATGCCTCATCCACCCATGCTCTACCAAGGTACACAACAATGGCTCCTCCACCCATGCTCTACCAAGGTACCCCACAATGCCTCCTCCACCCATGCTCTACCAAGGTACACCACAATGCCTCCTCCACCCATGCTCTACCAAGGTACACCACAATGCCTCCTCCACCCATGCTCTACCAAGGTACACCACAATGCCTCCTCCACCCATGCTCTACCAAGGTACACCACAATGCCTCCTCCACCCATGCTCTACCAAGGTACACCACAATGCCTCCTCCACCCATGCTCTACCAAGGTACACCACAATGCCTCCTCCACCCATGCTCTACCAAGGTACACCACAATGCCTCCTCCACCCATGCTCTACCAAGGTACACCACAATGCCTCCTCCACCCATGCTCTACCAAGGTACACCACAATGCCTCCTCCACCCATGCTCTACCAAGGTACACCACAATGCCTCCTCCACCCATGCTCTACCAATGTACACCACAATGCCTCCTCCACCCATGCTCTACCAAGGTACATCACAATGCCTACTTCTCACTTAAAACATCGTTTTTTGTTATACATTTCCATGGTTTTTACACAGGAAGACGATTATGCAACATTATTATAAAACATTATAATACAGCATAACACCGCCAATACAAGTTAAGTACAAATACACAATAATGACAAATGGCAATAGAAAAAATATAGTTATTAGTATTTATTTAATGTTAACAGCTGATTTTCCAGAGGGAAGCAAAAATCCAGAAACCCATTTAAGCCAATATGGAGTAAACTGGCCAAATGTTCCCTGATCTCGTTTAACAAGACAATCGAGCTCCTAGAAAATACTCAAATAATCAACATGAACTATTTACATACATTATTGACTGACACATTAGGTGGCTCAGAGAGCAAGGCATGAAGTGACACAAACTGCTTGGTGTTCTGCGCCAGCAGAGGGCCGGTGCTACTTCCCCCCCCTGACATCCTAATCATCCACCTCGGTGGAAACGACTTGGGATACACCGAGGGGAATGCACTGGTGCGGCAGATGCCCTTATTTAGAGGTGGTCATCTGAATGTTTCCCCGGACAACGGTGGTCGTCTCTGGTTCGCGAAGCGGAGGAGCTGGATTTTCAAGTGGGACCGGAAGATAAACAAGTGCATAGAGAGGACCCGGCGCTCTGTCAATCAGCTGGTGTACGCATTTCAGGGAACACAATCCGCCACCCTGCCATTAAGCAGTGTGTCCCTGGGATGTAAGGTAGGTGTGGAGTGCAATTATGTATTCCTTGAGAGTTGATCTCTCAAGTCTCCACCGTTCACTCCTCCGTAGTAGCAAGACGGAAAAGGGGTGCAATTCGCGGCATTCCTGCAGGTGGGAGCGCTCCAGTCCAGTAGGTGACGGTAACGCACCATAACCTTGGATGCCAACCGCCGATAAACTCCACAGAAGGAGAGGCAGTGGCGACAACGCCGGTAGCTAGCTAGCTAGGACAATGGTAGACAGTGTCCTTCACCCCCCCCCCCGTTGGGTACTGTTTTCACGCAGTTCTATTAATGTTGGTGAGGGCAGGTGTTTGGTGGGCGTTAGCGAAGGACACTGGGTGCTAGCTAGCTAACGAGGACTCTGGTACACAGCAGATGGGATAGGTAGCTAGCTAGCTAACGAAAGCTAGAATACCGGTAGACAGTGTCCTTTACCCCCGCCTGTCAGGCAGTGTTTTGCCGCAGTTCTGTTAATGATATCGAGGGCAGGTGTTTGGCAGGTGTTAGCGAAGGACATTGGGTGCTAGCTAGCTAGTTAGATAGCTAACTAGGACTCCGGTACACAGCAGGTGGGATAGATGCTCGCACACTGGTAGACGGAAGAATGTTGGTACTTATTTATTTTGATCCAAAGCCACGAATGAGTGAGTCACTCAGCTTTATGCTGACAAATATAGCTTTATGCTGCAAAATAGCCTCCTAAATAGGCCAAGCCTAAAGAAATATAATACATTTCCTAAATAAACAAGTACATTTCATAAATAAATGAAGTAGCTCAGGTCTTGAAAATATGGGCAACCTTTATCCCCTCCCTGTCCTCCCTGTCCTCCCTATCCTCGCTGGACTCTCTTTCATTCAGTTTCTTCTTCCCATCAGTAAAGAAGGACTCCGTGTTTCAGAAACTCACTTTATATATAGAGGGGCTATCACTCTTTCACACTGTGGTAAAAAAGCCAGTTTGCTATTTAGAATTATTTATTTCTGTTTTTAGACGGAGAGAAACCAAAAGCCCACTGTGCCTATTCTTCGAAAATCATCAGTCCACATGTTAAGTGTAATTTCGTAATTGTATTTACCCAAGTTCTCTCTCAACTCCGGGACCACCCGCCAGCTATTTTTTGTGCGTGCCTGATGCAGGACTCTAGTGCCAGAGAAGAGAGACTCTCGGGACTGAAACATTCACACCTCCATTAATTTAGGAAAAGATAGTCAATTTGTGACACAGTTTAGACTACCGATAGATCAGCGTTCTAACTCCCCCTTGTGATAGTTTGGTGCAATGACAGAATGACGCAATTTACCACAATCTGCCACGATCTACCACAAATGGTCGTGGCATCAGCTCAAAACGTTTAATTGAGGAACCAATGTACTTCACCCCGCCTGTCTGGCACTGTTTACCCACAGTTCTGTTAACAACGGCAAGGGCAGGTGTTCAGCATTCATTAGCAAAGGACACTGCGTGCTAGCTAGCTTGTTAGCTAGCTAACTAGGACTCCGGTACACAGCAGGCGGGATAGGTAGCTAGCTAGCTAACTAGGACTCCGGTACACAGCAGGCGGGATAGGTAGCTAGCTAGCTAACTAGGACTCCGGTACACAGCAGGTGGGATAGGTAGCTAGCTAGCTAACTAGGACTCCGGTACACAGCAGGCGGGATAGGCAGCTAGCTAGCTAACTAGGACTCCGGTACACAGCAGGCGGGATAGGTAGCTAGCTAGCTAACAATAGCTAGGACACCAGTAGACTATCCTTTGCCCCAACCTGTAGGATACTGCTTTCCCGCAGTTCTGTTAACAGACACCACAGTCCCTGTCCACCAAAGTCCCTGTCCACCATAGTCCCTGTCCACCACAGTCCTTGTCCACCACAGTTCCTGTCCACCACAGTCCCTGTCCACCAGAGTCCTTGTCCACCACAGTTCCTGTCCACCAGAGTCCCTGTCCACCAGAGTCCCTGTCCACCAGAGTCCTTGTCCACCACAGTCCCTGTCCACCACAGTCCCTGTCGACCACAGTCCCTGTCCACCACAGTCCCTGTCCACCAGAGTCCTTGTCCACCACAGTCCCTGTCCACCACAGTCCCTGTCCACCAGAGTCCCTGTCCACCAGAGTCCCTGTCCACCAGAGTCCCTGTCCACCACAGTCCAAATGGATCCAAGTCTAATTGTCACCTTCTGGACTCTGCAGCCTCATTTTAATACGATGTCTAAAATTTGAGCTAGGTTTGGCCAAAAACATTTCTGATTACCCTAATGCTAAAGACCCTGTCAAAAATCTAATGCTAAAGACCCTGTCAAAAAGACGGACGGATCATGACGAGAGGCGGGGAGTTTGTGGTGTACCTCCAATCAAGTTGATTTGCAAATGTTGGTGTCATATTGGCTTAGATATGATGGTAGGGAGATTAGAATTTAACATTGAGCTTCAACCAACGCATATCGCCCCCCACAATAATATCAATGAAACATTACTGAGTCTGAAACTAAAACTAAATATTAGCACTGGTTCCATATGATGTTGTTGGCATGCCGATTGCCTTTCTCTGGGCTCAGAGATTCAGCACTACCTCCTTCCAACCACAAGACGGGGTATGGCACCATTAACTGAAGATCTGGATTCCACTCCAGACATTGATTCATCGAAATGTAGAAGGTGTAGCTTATTGTTTTGTCAGTATACATGTCATATCAGAGCTGGATTGCATATACATTTGGAAAGTTTGTTTGTGTAATGCACCCATGACAGTGCAGTCAGGGTTCAGTTGATCTTACCCGCGGAAGGGAGGGAAGCCACACAACAAGATGTAGGCTATGACTCCTACTGCCCAGATATCTACTTTAAGGCCATACCTAAAACATAAAGAGAGAGAGAGAGAGAGAGAGAGAGAGAGAGAGAGAGAGAGCAGAGAGAGACAGAGAGAGACAGAGAGAGACAGAGAGAGAGAGAGAGAGAGAGAGAGAGAGAGAGAGAGAGAGAGAGAGAGAGAGAGAGAGAGAGAGAGAGAGAGAGAGAGAGAGAGAGTGAGAGTGAGAGTGAGAGAGAGAGAGAGAGAGAGAGACAGAGACAGAGACAGAGAGAGAGAGAGAGAGAGAGAGAGAGAGAGAGAGAGAGAGAGAGAGAGAGAGAGAGAGAGAGAGAGAGAGAGAGAGAGAATACACAGGTCAGAGAGAGGAACAGTGTATACCTTTACTGTTTGAAAAGCTACCATTAAAAGAACACTTTTTTGCCTTCTCGTGGACAGATAGCTTTCCATCCAGGTTAGAGCTGCAGACTTAAAACCATAACATTTGTGTTTCCATAGTAACAGTTCATGATCAATTACATCAGCACTGAAACACTGCACCAACTAACTTCCTGTCATCCATACTCTTCGACCAATCGTCTGTCATTTGTGCTAAGGCTGTGCTCGTAGAATGCCCTTCTTCGTCTGCATGCTGGAAACCCCGTTATCAGACCATTACATTAGAAATAATCCTTGATTTGTGCAGATACAATTTTTTCTCTCCAATAATTTACTTAACACCAAGCTTATAGGATGACTATTAGGACTATTCGTGAATGCTGTGGAATAGGTAGTGGAATAACATTTGTCTGGAACACGGGGAGCCCAGTATGAAAAATGTATGCACTCACTAACTGTAAGTCGCTCTGGATAAGAGCGTCTGCTAAATGACTAAAATGTTAAATGTTAAATGTACACCAAGCACTTATGAAAAATATGAGAGATTGGGGTAGATATTTGGTTGGCTGTAACACTCTAAGCAATTTGGCGTCAAGATTATCTGTACCAGGTGACTTGACAACAGCATCTTAATATAGAGGCGAAAGAAACGCACACCTGTTTAGGAGAGGTGCTGGCTAGCAGAGTAGAACACCTGTTTAGGAGAGGTGCTGGCTAGCAGAGTAGAACACCTGTTTAGGAGAGGTGCTGGCTAGCAGAGTAGAACACCTGTTTAGGAGAGGTGCTGGCTAGCAGAGTAGAACACCTGTTTAGGAGAGGTGTAGCCAAGTCTTGATTTGTTTTTAATCTTCTCAATGGCAGTATTAATCTGACCATTTTTGTAACCCGTCTCCTTGAATTTTCTTTGCGTCTCAGCCATATTTCGGTCGAAATCTGATTGTTTTTTTTACAAATTATTTTGATTAGACAGAATTGGCTGTAGGGCAAACTGTTTTTCAAGGGAAGCGGGTGACGATTATCAGCCCTCAACAAACTGTTACGATCAGTAGGTTTCCTGTAAAGATCAGTGTATAGAACATTATCCTCACACAAAATCAGAAGATCAAGGAAACTGATTTGACGTGTGTCAGATTGCATAGTAAATCTCAGGTGCTCAGAACAAGAGTTAAGAAAAGCATGGAACGCCTTGAGCTGTTTTAAATCACCCCTCCATAGAACAAAAATATCATCAATGTACCGTTTCCAAATAATAATGTTAGGCAAGAAAACATTTTTGAGAGGATTGAAAATTGATTGTTTCTCAATGTAACCCACATACAAATTATCATACAGGGAGGGACAGGGAGGGAGGGAGGGAGGGAGGGAGAGGAAGAGAGAGAGAGAGAGAGAGAGAGAGAAAGGGAGGGGAAGAGGGAGGGGGAAGAGGGAGGGGGAAGAGGGAGGGGGAAGAGAGAGAGAGAGTGAAGGGGGAAGAGGTAGGGGAAGAGGGGGGAAGAGAGAGAGAGAGAGAGGGGGGGAAGAGGGAGGGGGAAGAGGGCGGAAGAGAGAGAGAGAGAGAGAGAGAGAGGGAAGAGGGAGGGGGAAGAGGGGGGTAGAGAGAGAGAGATGAAGGGGGAAGAGGGAGGGGGAAGAGGGCGGAAGAGAGAGAGAGAGAGAGAGAGAGAGAGGGGGGAAGAGGGAGGGGGAAGAGGGGGTAGAGAGAGAGAGAGTGAAGGGGGAAGAGGGAGGGGGAAGAGGGCGGAAGAGAGAGAGAGAGAGAGAGAGAGAGAGAGAGAGAGAGAGAGAGAGAGAGAGAGAGAGAGAGAGAGAGAGAGAGAGAGAGAGAGAGAGAGAGAGAGAGGGAGGGGGAAGAGGGGGAAAGAGAGAGAGAGAGAGGGAGAGAGAGAGGGAGGGGGAAGAGGGAGGGGGAAGAGGGGGAAGAGAGAGAGAGAGGAAGGGGGAAGAGGGAGGGGGAAGAGGGCGGAAGAGAGAGAGAGAGAGAGAGAGAGAGAGGGGGGAAGAGGAGGGGGAAGAGGGGGTAGAGAGAGAGAGAGTAAGGGGGAAGAGGGAGGGGGAAGAGGGGGGAAGAGAGAGAGAGAGAGAGAGAGAGAGAGAGAGAGAGAGAGAGAGAGAGAGAGAGAGAGAGAGAGAGAGAGAGAGAGAGAGAGAGAGAGAGAGAGAGAGAGAGAGAGAGAGAGAGAGGGAGGGGGAAGAGGGGGAAAGAGAGAGAGAGAGAGGGAGAGAGAGAGGGAGGGGGAAGAGGGAGGGGGAAGAGGGAGCGAGAGAGACAGACAGACAGCATGAGATTAGTAGAAAAGAGAGTAAGGGACAACTGAGGGGGAAGAGAGTGAGGAGGGAGATCAGGAAACACAAACACACGTACCCTGTCCCAGCGATGATCTCGGGTGCTACATATGTGGGTGTCCCACAGACTGTGTAGAGAGGTCCGTCCACTACGGTGGCCAGACCAAAGTCCCCCAACTTCAGACTCTTACTGCCATCAGCATGCTCATATACCTAGAGGAGAGAGGAGAGGAGAGAGGAGAGAAGCGGAGAGGGAAATAGAGGGGAGACGTAATAATGTGAGGTTAGAGGTTAGCTGCCTAGAAATATACTGTAATCATTGTAAGTATTATAATATCAATCCATGTAATGCACTGAATACTTCCAGTGACATGTATTTACACAACAGCATGATTCAGTCATGTAGCATGATCAGTCATGTCGCTACTTTTGCCATAAAATGAATAACCTTTTTGTCTTTTATAAAGGTGAGAGTTCGAGCTCTCCGAGTTAGCTTTGGGGTGTTTTACATAACACTCACACACAGACAGACAGTTGTGATAAAGATTAGAGGTTGTGGCCTTCTGTCTACCATTACATAACCAATGTGTGTGTGTGTGTGTGTGTATGTGTGTATGTGTGTGTGTGTGTGTGTGTGTGTGTGTGTGTGTGTGTGTGTGTGTGTGTGTGTGTGTGTGTGTGTGTGTGTGTGTGTGTGTGTGTGTGTGAGTGTAGGTGTGTGTCTGTGTCTGTGTGTGTATGAACGAGAGTGTGAGTGAAGGAGTGTTAAGAGAAGAGCGTTAAAGAGAGAGATGGAGT
Organism: Coregonus clupeaformis; assembly: GCF_020615455.1. Taxonomy (NCBI): domain Eukaryota; kingdom Metazoa; phylum Chordata; class Actinopteri; order Salmoniformes; family Salmonidae; genus Coregonus; species Coregonus clupeaformis. Next base: position 797,583 of record NW_025533531.1, on the reverse strand, counting down.
AGGATGTGGAGATAGAGAGGGACAGAGGGAAGGAGGAGGGAGAGAGGGAGAAGGAGGGAGGGAGAGAGAAGGAGGGAGGGAGAAGGAGGGAGGGAGAGAGGAGGGAGAGAGAAGGAGGGAGAGAGGGAGAAGGACAGAGGGAAAGAGAAGGAGGGAGGGAGAGAGAAGGAGGGAGGGAAAAGGAGGGAGGGCGAGAGAAGGAGGGAGAGAGGGAGAAAGAGGGAGGGAGAAGGAGGGAGGAGGAGAGGGAGAAGGAGGGAGGGAGAGAGAGAGGGAGAGAGAAGGAGGGAGAGAGGGAGAGAGAATAAGGGAGAGAGGGAGAAGGAGGGAGAGAGGGAGAAGGAGGGAGAGAGGGGGAGAGAAGGAGGGAGAGAGAGAGAAGGAGGGAGCGAGGGAGAGAGAAGGGGGGAGGGAGAGAGAGAAAAGGAGGGAGGGAGAGAGAGAAGGGGGAGGGAGGGAGAGAGAGAGAAGGAGGGAGGGAGAGAAAAGGAGGGAGGGAGAGAGAAAGAGGGATGAGGGAGAGAGAAGGAGGGAGGGAGAGAGAAGGAGGGAGGGAGAGAGAAGGAGGGAGGGGGGAGAGAAGGAGGGAGAGAGGGAGAATGAGGGATTGAGGGAGAGAGAATGAGGGAAGGAGAGAGAAGGAGGGAGAGAGAAGGAGGGAGAGAGATAAGGACAGAGGGAAAGAGAAGGAGGGAGTGAGAGAGAGAGAAGGAGAGAGGGAGAGAGAAGGAGGGAGGGAGAGTGAAGAAAGAAAAGAGAGAAAAGGGAGGAGAGGGAGAAGGAGGGAGAGAGGGGGAGAGAAGGAGGGGGAGAGAAGGAGGGAGCGAGGGAGAGAGAAGGAGGGTGGGAGAGAGAGAGAAGGAGGGAGGGAGAGAGAGAAGGAGGGAGGTAGAGAGAGAGAGAGAGAAGGAGGGAGGGAGGGAGAGAGAGAAGGAGTGAGGGAGAGAGAGAGAAGGAGGAGGGAGAGAGAGAAGGACAGAGGGAAAGAGAAGGAGGGAGGGAGAGAGAAGGAGGGAGGTAGAAGGAGGGAGGGAGAGAGAAGGAGGGAGGGAGAGAGAAGAAAGAAAAGAGAGAAAAGGGAAGAGAGGGTGAAGGAGGGAGAGAGGGGGAGAGAAGGAGGGGGAGAGAAGGAGGGAGCAAGGGAGAGAGAAGGAGGGTGGGAGAGAGAGAGAAGGAGGGAGGGAGAGAGAGAGAGAAGGAGGGAGGGAGTGAGGTAGAGAGAAGGAGGGAGAGAGAGAGAAGGAGGGAGGGAGAGAGAAGGAGGTAGGGAGAGAGATAGAAGGATGGAAGGGGAGAGAAGGAGGGAGAGATAGAAGGAGGGAGGGAGAGAGAGAGAAGGAGGAGGGAGAGAGAGAAGGACAGAGGGAAAGAGGAGGAGGGAAGGAGAGAGGGAGAAGGAGGGAGGGAGGGAGAGAGAATGAGGGAAGGAGAGAGGGAGAAGGAGGGAGGGAGGGAGAGAGAATGAGGGAGGGAGGGAGGGAGAAGGAGGGAGGGAGGGAGAGAGAGAGAAGGAGGGAGGGAGAGAGAGAGAAGGAGGGAGGGAAAAGGAGGGAGGGCGAGAGAAGGAGGGAGAGAGGGAAAAGCAGGGAGGGAGAGAGAGGAGGGAGGGAGGGAGAGAGGGAGAAAGAGGGAGAGAGGGAGAAGGAGGGAGAGAGGGGGAGAGAAGGAGCGAGAGTGAGAGTGAGAGAAGGAGGGGGAGAGAAGGAGCGAGGGAGAGAGAAGGAGGGAGGGAGAGAGAGAAGGAGGGAGGGAGGGAGAGAGAAGGAGGGAGGGAGAGAGAGAGAAGGACAGAGGAAAAGAGAAGAAAGGAAAGAGAGAGAAGGAGGGAGAGAGGGAGTAGGAGGGAGAGAGAAGGAGTGAGAGAGTAGAAAGGAAAGAGAGAGAAGGAGGGGGAGAGAAGGAGTGAGCGAGGGAGAGAGAAGGAGGGAGGGCGAGAGAGGAGGAGGGAGGGAGAGCGATAAGGAGGGAGGGAGGGAGATAGGAGGGAGAGAGAAGGAGAGAGGGATGGAGAGAGAAGGAGGGAGGGAGGGAGGGAGGGAGGGAGAGAGTGATGAGGGAGGGAGAAGGAGGGAGGGAGAGAGAAGGAGGGAGAGAGAAGGAGGGAGGGATTGAGAAGGAGGGAGAAGGAGGGAGAGAGGAGGAGGGAGGGAGAGAGAAGGAGGGAGAGAGAGTGGGAGAAGGATGGAGAGAGGGAGAGAGAGGGAGGGAGAGAGTGATGAGGGAGGGAGAAGGAGTGAGGGAGGGAGGGAGGGAGAGAGAAGGAGGGAGAGCGATGGAGAGAGAGAGGGAGAGAGAATGAGAGAGGGAGAGAGGGAGGAGGGAGGGAGAGAGAGAGGATGGAGGGAGAGAGAGAGGAGGGAGGGAGGGAGGGAGAAAATGAGTGATGATGACTGCATCGCTGCAGGGGTGAGTCATGTCTCTCTCTCTCTCTCCATGTGAACGAGTTCATTCAGAGAGAAAGAGGAGGGAGTGAGAGCGAGAGAGACAGTGTTTGTAGCCCTTTTTGTTAACAGGATATAAGTTGAGTATCTTTTAACAGTGATGTATCAAACCCTTTTAATAACGAGATTGAAAGATTTACAGTGCATTCGGGAAGTATTCAGACCCCTTGACTTTTTCCACAATTTGTTACGTTACAGCCTTATTCTAAAATTGATTAAAACATTTTTCCCCTCATCAATCTACACACAATACCCCATAATGACAAAGTGAAAACACGTTTTTTGACATTTTTGCAAATGTATGAAAGATAAAAACAGAAATACCTTATTTACATAAGTATTCAGACCCTTTTCTATGAGACTCGAAATTGAGCTCAGGTGCATCCTGTTTCCATTGATCATTCTTGAGATGTTTCTACAACTTGATTGGAGTCCACTTGTGGTAAATTAAATTGATTGGACATGATTTGGAAAGGTACACACCTGTCTATATAAGGACCCACAGTTGACAGTGCATGTCAGAGCAAGAACCAAGCCATGAGGTCAAAGGAATTGTCCGTAGAGCTCAGAGACAGGATTGTGTCGAGGCACAGATCTGGTGAAGGGTACCAAAACGTTTCTGCAGCATTGAAGGTCCCCAGGAACACAGTGGCCTCCATCATTCTTAAATGGAAGAAGTTTGGAACCACCAAGACTCTTCCTAGAGCTGGCCACCCGGCCAAACTGAGCAATCGGGGGAGAAGGGCCTTGGTCAGGGAGGTGACCAAGAACCCGATGGTCACTCTGACAGAGGTCCAGAGTTCCTCTGTGGAGATGGGAGAACCTTCCAGAAGGACAACCATCTCTGCAGCACTCCACCAATCAGGCCTTTATGGTAGAGTGGCCAGACGGAAGCCACTCCTCAGTAAAAGGCACATGACAGCCCGCTTGGAGTTTGCACCTAAAGGACTCAGACCATGAGAAACAAGATTCTCTGGTCTGATGAAACCAAGAATTAACTCTTTGGCCTGAATGCCAAGCGTCATATCTGGAGGAAACCTGGCACCATCCCTACGGTGAAGCATGGTGGTGGCAGCATCATGCTGTGGGGATGTTTTTCAGCGGCAGGGACTGGGAGACTAGTCAGGATCGAGGGAAAGATGAACGGAGCAAAGTACAGAGAGATCCTTGATGAAAACCTGCTCCAGAGCGCTCAGGACCTCAGACTGGGGTGAAGGTTCATCTTCCAACAGGACAACGACCCTAAGCACACAGCCAAGACAACGCAGGAGTGGCTTCGGGACAAGTCTCTGAATGTCCTTGAGTGGCCCATCCAGAGCCCAAACTTGAACCCGATCTAACATTTCTGGAGAGACCTGAAAATAGCTGTGCAGCAATGCTCCCCATCCAATCTGACAGAGCTTGAGAGGATCTGCAGAGAAGAATGGGAGAAACTCCCCAAATACAGGTGTGCCAAGCTGGTAGCGTCATACCCAAGAAGACTCGAGGCTGTAATCGCTGCCAAAGGTGCTTCAAGAAAGTACTGAGTAAAGGGTCTGAATACGTATGTAAATGTGATATTAAGTTATAATTTTTTATACATTTGCAAAATTTTCTAAAAACCTGTTTTTGTTTTGTCATTATGGGGTATTGTGTGTAGATTGATGAAAGGAAAAAACATCTGAAATTCAGCCACGCCTACAGGCTGACTACGCCCCCTGACACGCCCCCTGACACGCCCCATAAAACGCCCACACACACACACAGATCCGCCCCCCCACACACACCAGAGATCCCCCCCCACATCCCCCCCACAAACACACACGTCTCACTTACCAGTAGGTTTTCTGGTTTGATGTCTCTGTGTACGATGTTGAGGCTGTGAAGGTATTTAATGGCGTTGGCTAGGTTGTACAGCATCCCGCTGGCGAGTCGCTCTGTGTATCTGTTAGCGGACGTAATGGCGTCAAACAGATCGCCCCCCTGTGGACAACACACACAATGACATGCAACGATATCAATACAGTCCCAATGGGGAAGGATGGTTTGTTTGTTCAAAAACTGTGTGTGTGTAGCAGTGTCCTGAGAAGTAGAGGTTAGGTGTCCTCAATTCTCACCCGACACACACCACACACGCATCTACACACACACACACACACACACACACTCCCTGTCAGGGTCCCTGAGTTGACTAAGTGGAGCAGCAGCTGAAAATAGAATCTACACAGACAGACTTACAGGCTCAGAGACACACTGTCATTAAAATGAGAAAACTGTCAAGTCTCCTCCTGTAACTGTGCCTGTTGCTTTTCTCTCTCTGTGTGTTGCTTTCACTCTCTCTCTCTCTCGCTCTCTCGCTCTCTCTCTCTCTCTCCCTCTCTCCCTCCCTCTCTCCCTCCCTCTCTCTCTCTCTCTCTCTCTCTCTCTCACTCTCTCGCTCTCTCTCTCTCTCTCTCTCTCTCTCCCTCCCTCTCTCTCTCTCTCTCTCTCTCTCCCCTCTCTGTGTCTCCCTCTCTCTCTCTCTCTCTCTCTCTCTCTCTCTCTCTCTCTCTCTCTCTCCTCTCTCTCTCCTTCTCTCTCTCCCTCTCTCCCTCTCTCCCTCTCCCTCTCTCCCTCTCCCTCTCTCTCCTCCCAGTGGTGTAATAGTAAACCAGCGGCTGTAG
>NW_025533531.1:785000-787500 GCF_020615455.1 Coregonus clupeaformis | reverse complement strand
CCCTCCTCCTCCTCCTCTTCTCCCTCTCTTCCTCCTCTCTGTCACCCTCCTCTCCTCCTCCTGTCTCTGTCTACCCTCCTCCTCTCTCTGTCTACCCTCCTCTCTCCTCCTCCTCCCCCCTCTCTCCTCCTCCTCTCTCTCTCTACCCTCCTCTCTCCTCCTCCTCCTCCTCTTCCTCCTCTCTCTTCCTCCTCTCTCTGTCTATCCTCCTCTCTCCTCCTCCTCTCTCCTCCTCCTCCTCCTCCTCCTCCTCCTCCTCCTCCTCTCTCTCTCTAGCCTCCTCTCCTCCCTCCTCCTCCTCCTCCTCCTCCTCCTCTCTCCTCCTCCTCTCTCTGTCTACCCTCCTCTCTCCTCCTCCTCCTCCTCCTCTCTCCTCCTCCTCTCTCTCTCTACCCTCCTCTCTCCTCCTCCTCCTCCTCTTCCTCCTCTCTCCTCCTCCTATCTCTGTCTACCCTCCTCTCTCCTCCTCCTCTCTCTGTCTACGCTCCTCCTCTCTCTGTCTACCCTCCTCCTCTCTCTTCCTCCTCCTCCTCCTCCTCCTCCTCCTCCTCCTCCTCCTCCTCCTCCTCCTCCTCCTCCCACCTCTCTCTCTCGCCTCCTCCTCTCCTCCTCCTCCCTCCCTCCTCCTCCTCCTCTCTCCTCCTCCTCTCTCTGTCTCACCCTCCTCTCTCCCTCCTCCTCCTCCTCTCTCCTCCTCCTCTCTCTCTACCCTCCTCTCTCCTCCTCCTCCTCCTCTTCCTCCTCTCTCCTCCTCCTCTCTCTGTCAACCCTCCTCTCTCTGTCTACCCTCCTCTCTCCTCCTCCTCCTCCTCCTCCTCTCTCTCTCCTACCTCCTCTCTCCTCCTCCTCCTCCTCCTCCTCCTCCTCCTCCCTCCTCCTCCTCCTCCTCCTCCTCCTCCTCCTCCTCTCCTCCTCCTCTCTCTCTACCCTCCTCCTCTCCTCCTCCTCTCTCCTCCTCTCTCTCTCCCTCTCCCTCCTCTCTCCTCCTCCTCCTCCTCCTCCTCCTCCCTCCTCCTCCTCCTCCTCCTCCTCCTCTCTCCTCCTCCTCCTCCTCCTCCTCCTCCTCCCTCCTCTCCCTCCTCCTCTCTCTGTCTACCCTCCTCTCTCCTCCTCCTCCTCCTCCTCCTCCTCCTCTCCTCCTCCTCTCCCTCCTCTCTCCTCTCTCCCTCCTCTCTCCTCCTCCTCTCCTACCCTCCTCTCCTCCTCCTCTCTCTCTACCCCCCCTCTCCTCCTCCTCCTCCTCCTCCTCCCTCCTCCTCCTCCTCCTCCTCCTCCTCCTCCTCCTCCTCCTCCCTCCTCTCTCTAGCCTCCTCTCTCCTCCTCCTCCTCCTCCTCCCCCTCCTCCTCCCCTCTCTCCTCCTCCTCTCTGTCTACCCTCCTCTCTCCTCCTCCTCCTCCTCCTCCTCTCCTCCTCCTCTCTCTCTCACCCTCCTCTCTCCCTCCCTCTTCCTCCTCTCTCCTCCTCCTCTCTCTGTCTACCCTCCTCTCTCCTCCTCCTCCTCCTCCTCTTCCTCCTCTCTCTCCTCCTCCTCTCTCTGTCAACCCTCCTCTCTCCTCCTCCTCTCTCTGTCTACCCTCCTCTCTCCTCCTCCTCCTCCTCCTCCTCCTCCTCTCTCTCTCCTCCTCTCTCTCTGTCTACCCTCCTCCTCTCTCTGTCTACCCTCCTCTCTCCTCCTCCTCTCTCTGTCTACCCTCCTCTCTCCTCCTCCTCTCTCTGTCTACCCTCCTCCTCTCTCTGTCTACCCTCCTCTCTCCTCCTCCTCTCTCTGTCTACCCTCCTCTCTCCTCCTCCTCTCTCTCTCTGTCTCTCCTCTTCCTCTCTCTATCTACCCTCCTCCTCTGTCTACCTCCTCTCTCCTCCTCCTCTCTCTGTCTACCCTCCTCTCTCCTCCTCCTCTCTCCTCCTCCTCCTCCTCTCTCCTCCTCCTCTCTCCTCCTCCTCCTCCTCTCTCCTCCTCCTCTCTCCGTCTACCCTCCTCCTCCTCTCTCCTCCTCCTCTCTCTGTCTATCCTCCTCTCTCCTCCTCCTCTCTCCTCCTCCTCCTCTCCTCCTCCTCTCTCCTCCTCCTCTCTCCTCCTCCTCCTCTCTCCTCCTCCTCCTCCTCCTCCTTGTCTCTCCTCCTCCTCTTCCTCCTCCTCCTCCTCTCTCCTCCTCTGTAATAATCTCTTCAAATGTAGAGACTTTCATAATGACTTTAGGAGAGACCTCATGATTCCTCTTCTTGTCTCCTGTCCTCTTCTTGTCTCCTGTCCTCTCCTTGTCTCCTGCCCCCTCCTTGTCTCCTGTCCTCTCCTTGTCTCCTGCCCTCTCCTTGTCTCTTGTCCTCTCCTTGTCTCCTGTCCTCTCCTTGTCTCCTGTCCTCTCCTTGTCTCCTGTCCTCTCCTTGTCTCCTACCCTCTCCTTGTCTCCTGTCTTCTCCTTGTCCCCTTCCTCTGCACTGATCTGAACAACACAGAACAGGTGAACTTAACATCGAGGAAGCCTAGTTTTTTCTCTAGTC
>NW_025533531.1:762500-770000 GCF_020615455.1 Coregonus clupeaformis | reverse complement strand
AACACTGTTGTGTCGTCAGAAAACTTCATGATTGAGTTGGAGACGTGCGTGGCTTCTCAGTCATGGGTGAAATGGGAGTACAGGAGGGGGGCTGGGCACGCACCCTTGTGGGTCCCCTGTGTTGAGGATCAGCGAAGTGGAGGTGTTGTTGTCTACCTTCACCACCTGGGGGGCGGCCCGTCAGGAAGTCCAGGGGGCGGTACACAAATTGCAGTGGGTCTATGGTGTCGGGTAAGGTGGAGGTGATTTGATCCTTAACTAACCTCTCAAAGCTCTTCATGATGACAGAAGTGAGTGCTACGAGGCGATAGTCATTTAGTTCAGTTAGCTTCGCTTTCTTGGGTACAGGAACAATGGTGGACATCTTGAAGCAAGTTGGGGACAGCAGACTGGGATTGGGAGAGATTGAATATGTCCGTAACACACTCCAGCCAGCTGGTCTGCGCATGCTCTGAGGACGCGGCATGGGATGCCGTCTGAGCCGGCAGGCTTGCGAGGGTTAATGCTACAGTATTTAGAGCATAGTATCCTATACTATTTTTTTCATATGGGTCTCCCCCAACTGCCCCTAAACCCAGCCCCCTCTCCCCCAACTGCCCCTAAACCCAGCCCCCCTCTCCCCCAACTGCCCCTAAACCCAGCCCCCTCTCCCCAACTGCCCCTAAACCCAGCCCCCCTCTCCCCCAACTGCCCCTAAACCCAGCCCCCTCTCCCCAACTGCCCCTAAACCCAGCCCCCCCTCTCCCCAACTGCCCCTAAACCCAGCCCCCTCTCCCCCAACTGCCCCTAAACCCAGCCCCCTCTCCCCCAACTGCCCCTAAACCCAGCCCCCTCTCCCCCAACTGCCCCTAAACCCAGCCCCCCTCTCCCCCAACTGCCCCTAAACCCAGCCCCCCTCTCCCCCCAACTGCCCCTAAACCCAGCCCCCTCTCCCCCCAACTGCCCCTAAACCCAGCCCCCCTCTCCCCCAACTGCCCCTAAACCCAGCCCACCTCTCCCCAACTGCCCCTAAACCCAGCCCCCCTCTCCCCCAACTGCCCCTAAACCCAGCCCCCCCTCCCCCCAACTGCCCCTAAACCCAGCCCCCCTCTCCCCAACTGCCCCTAAACCCAGCCCCCCTCTCCCCAACTGCCCCTAAACCCAGCCCCCTCTCCCAAACTGCCCCTAAACCCAGCCCCCCTCTCCCCAACTGCCCCCTAAACCCAGCCCCCCTCTCACCAACTGCCCCTAAACCCAGCCCACCTCTCCCCAACTGCCCCTAAACCCAGCCCCCCTCTCCCCCAACTGCCCCTAAACCCAGCCCCCCTCTCCCCCAACTGCCCCTAAACCCAGCCCCCCTCTCCACCAACTGCCCCTAAACCCAGCCCCCCTCTCCCCCAACTGCCCATAAACCCAGCCCCCCTCTCCCCCAACTGCCCCTAAACCCAGCCCACCTCTCCCCAACTGCCCCTAAACCCAGCCCACCTCTCCCCAACTGCCCCTAAACCCAGCCCCCCTCTCCCCCAACTGCCCATAAACCCAGCCCCCCTCTCCCCAACTGCCCCTAAACCCAGCCCACCTCTCCCCAACTGCCCCCTAAACCCAGCCCACCTCTCCCCCAACTGCCCCTAAACCAATCTCCTGGGGCCATGGGACTAGTTCAGTTCAACAAATATTTTTTTGAATTCAAGTCAAGAAGAAGACCTTACTGGGGGAGAAGGTCTCACTCAGAGACACGAAGTGCGATACTGGCTGTCCTTGCCTGGGGCAAATATATTTGCTACACAAAAACCTACTTCTTTAATGGTTCAATGTACAGATATCAACACTGTAACAGTCTCCATCGCTATTGTGTAGGCTACACACCAAATTAAACGCACAGATCTACACACCAATTTAAATACACATAGCGTCTCCATTCGAATGAAATCCAGCATCACCATTACGCACACAGTAGAAACGCACCTCAAACCATTCCAGAACAACTGGAGCTCATTCTCTCTCATTATTATCATCTTCTAAAGATTTAACTGCAGAATAACAGACACAACCGTAAGCCGCATTCTGGTACGAATCCATCCTCCAGCGTAAAGGAACTCTCTTTGGGAACAACTTCGAGGAGAGAGCTGTAAACCTTCACGGCATCATTTCGCTCAATTGTCAGTTAAAATATAAAATCAATTCAAATGTTATTCGTCACATGCTTCGTAAACAACAGGTGTAGACTAACACTGAAACTTTCGACGCAGAGAGAAAGAAAAAAGAGAAATCATTGAAAATGAATAACGCATAATAATACAATTAATAATAAAAAAACAATGAGTGGTGATAACTTGGAAACAGAAAGAGAAAGAGAGATGGCATAAAATCCCTACCTTCGACTTCAAGCATGATGAAAACACAGTGTTACTCCAAAAAGAGACAAGAGGAGAGCAAGCGGCACCTTGAATGGGAGAGCAAGCAGAGCGCGCAGTATACTACTACATTTTACCAAGCGCTCATAGGCTGGAGGGCTGCTTACGCAAACTATGACGTGCACCAGGGCCGGTGTGGCAAGTGTTGCAGTGGAGAGTGTGTGTGAGAGAGAGAGAGACTGTGTTTCACATGCCATTAAAACCCTTTGAATTTAATTGAATTGAGAGAGAGAGAGAGGGAGGAGCAACAGAGAGAGAGAGGGAGAGAGAGAGAGAGAGAGAGAGAGAGAGAGAGAGAGAGAGAGAGAGAGAGAGAGAGAGAGAGAGAGAGAGAGAGAGAGAGAGAGAGAGAGAGAGAGACAGAGAGAGATGCAGAGAGAGAGAGAGAGAGAGAGAGAGAGAGAAGACAGAGAGAGATGCAGAGAGAGAGAGAGAGAGAGAGAGAGAGAGAGATGCAGAGAGAGAGAGCATTATTAACATGATACATCTTGAAAGCCAACAGAGACAGCCAGTTACAGTGTATGTGTGCCAGCGGTTGGTTGGTGAGTGTTATGATGAGTTTCTAGGGTATCAAGTGATTACGAATGTAAGGATGTACTTAGACTCTTTTGACGAGGAGTTCATATTAGATATTTAATATGGTACCATGGTTAGTTATAACAGACTAGGGACATGGCCCTGCCTCTGCCATCTTCCAAATCCAGAACAAACATCCACTCTCTCTATATACAGTGGGGAGAACAAGTATTTGATACACTGCCGATTTTGCAGGTTTTCCTACTTACAAAGCATGCAGAGGTCTGTCATTTTTATCATAGGCACACTTCAACTGTGAGAGACGGAATCTAAAACAAAAATCCAGAAAATCGCATTGTATGATTTTTAAGTAATTAATTTGCATTTTATTGCATGACATAAGTATTATTATATTATTATTATTATTATTATTATTATTATTTGATACATCAGAAAAGCAGAACTTTAATATTTGGTACAGAAACCTTTGTTTGCAATCACAGAGATCATACGTTTCCTGTAGATCTTGACCAGGTCACTAACATAGGCCTACTGCATTACATCAAATTCTTGTTTCAAAAACAGAACCAAGAAGTTGAGCGTCTTGACTGTTGTCTAGTCATCAGCATTGGCGCGCAAAGGCGGGCGCACATATTCAGATTAGTGACCAGAAAGCACTTGTTTCAATTTCTCATGTTTTGCCTTGCAAGAACAGAGTAGCCTACCTACCTTAATATTATATATATAAAGTACTTCAGCAATCTTCTATGGATGCATCTTTGCCACAACAATAGCCTCTCAAAGCACTTCATGATGACAGAAGTGAGTGCTACGGGGCGATAGTCATTTAGTTCAGTTACCTTTGCTTTCTTGGGTACAGGAACAATGATGGACATCTTGAAGCAAGTGGGGACAGCAGACTGGGATATGGAGAGATTGAATATGTCCGTAAACACTCTTGCCAGCTGGTCTATGCATGCTCTGAGTACCGGGCTAGGGATGCCATCTGGACCGGCAGCCTTGCAAGGGTTAACACGCTTAAATGTCTTACTCACGTCGGCCACGGAGAACGAGAGCCCACAGTCCTTGGGAGTGGGCCATGTCGGTGGCACTGTGTTATCCTCAAAGCAGGCGAAGAAGGTGTTCAGCTTGTCTGGGAGCAAGACATCGTTGTCCGCGACGTGGCTGGTTTTCCCTTTGTAATCCGTGATTGTCTGTAGACCCTGCCACATATGTCTTGTGTCTGAGCTGTTGAATTGCGACTCCACTTTGTCTCTGTACTGATGTTTTGCCTGTTTGATTGCCTTACGGAGGGAATAACTACACTGTTTGTATTCTGCCATATTCCCAGTCACCTTGCCATGGTTAAATGCGGTGGTTCGCGCTTTCAGTTTTGCGTGAATGCTGCCGTCTATCCACGGTTTCTGGTTAGGGTAGGTTTTAATAGTCACAGTGGGAACAACATCCCCTATACACTTCCTGATGAACTCAGTCACCTTGTCCGTGTATAAGTCAATGTTATTCTCAGAGGTTACACGGAACATATCCCAGTCCGCGTGATCAAAACAATCTTGAAGCATGGCTTCCGATTGGTCAGACCAGCGTTGAATAGACCTTAGCACAGGTACTTCCTGTTTGAGTTTCTGCCTATAGGAAAGGAGGAGCAAAATGGAGTCGTGATCTGATTTGCCGAAGGGAGGGTGGGGGAGGGCCTTGTCGGCATCCCGGAAGAGGGAGTAGCAGTTGTCGAGTGTTTTTCCAGCGTGAGTACTACAGTCAATTAGTTTCTGTATGCTATCACAATCACACCATGAGTAGTTAATCATGAAACATAAAACCACTGCCTTTCTTCTTCCCGGAGAGTTCTTTATTCCTGTCTGAGTGATGTACTGAGAGCCCAGCTGGCTGTATAGACGGGGACAGTACATCCGGAGAGAGCCATGATTCTGTGAAACAGAGTATATAACAGTCCCTGATGTCTCTCTGGAAGGAGATCCTCGCCCTGAGCTCGTCTACTTTATTGTCCAGAGACTGAACATTAGCGAGTAATATACTCAGAAGCGGTGGATGGTGTGCAAGCCTCCTGAGTCGGACTAGAAGTCCACTCTGAATACCTCTTCTCCGTCGGTGGCGTCTTGGAGCAGCCTCTGGGATAAGTTAAATTGCCCTGGGGTTATGAACAAAGGATCCAATTCGGGAAAGTCGTATTCCTGGTCGTAACGCTGGTGAGTTACCGTCGTTCTGATAACCAAAAGTTATTTCCGGCTGTATGTAATAACACAAAAAAACGTTCTGAGCAAATCATGTAAGAAATAACACACACACAAAAAAAATACTGCAATGTTGCTTTGGAGCTAGGAGCAGAGCTGCCATGTCTGTTGCTCAGGAGCTAGGAGCAGAGCTGCCATGTCTGTTGCTCAGGAGCTAGGAGCAGAGCTGCCATGTCTGTCGGTGCCATATCCTTAGTTGACATTGACTGCTAACATGATATCCCAAGTTGATATTGACTGCTAACATGAATGACTTTCAGCTCAAAATGCAGTTTATTTCTGTATCTTGCGTTTTGAACAAGCATCACTGTTTATGCAGCGATTTTGAACACGTGTGTGTGTGCGTGTGTGGGTCGCACACACACTCCTTTTTGAGGGTTGCGGGTCCAAAAGTTGAAAACCACTGAGCTAGCGAACAGATCCCTGAGCTAGCGAACAGATCCCTGAGCTAGCGAACAGATCCCTGAGCTAGCGAACAGATCCCTGAGCTAGCGAACAGATCCCTGAGCTAGCGAACAGATCCCTGATTTCCTGTACAGCTATAGGATCGGGTGCAGCACAAACATCATAAAGAAATCTAAATGCAGCTCCTATCATTGTTTGGTGATCAAGAATATTAACTGTTTACTTTGCAAGCTGACCAGCAATGGGGCATCAAGCAACAATTACTAGCATAGGCCTATTGGTCTTTTGGTGTGTGAAAATTGCTTGAAATTGATCATTTACTTATGAAGCTTGCATTCGGAATTTGTTGTTAAAATGAATTATTACATCATCAAAATATGTTGTAAACAAAATAATGAAAAGGTCTGGTGACCTCAATAAATACACAAATATTGTCTATTTATATTTGTTGTTGAACAAGTCATTGCCTGTATAGAATTGTATTTAATTGATTTGAGACTTGATTTGAAAAAACTTGTGACTCGACTTGCTCTTAGAATGCACAACTTGGACTTGACTCGAGACTCGACCCGTTCTACTTGGGACTTGACTTGAGACTTTGACCTTCTGACTTGCTTTAGACTTGATTCCTTCATGTGAACAGATGCTAGTCTGCCTCAAACACCCTCTCTGATCAGAACAGAACACATTGCAACACTTCAATGTGAACAGACGCTAGTCTGGCTCAAACACCCTCTCTGATCAGAACAGAACACATTGCAACACTTCAATGTGAACAGACGCTAGTCTGCCTCAAACACCAGCTCTGATCAGAACAGAACACATTGCAACACTTCATGTAAACAGATGCTAGTCTGCCTCAAACATGCTCATGGTGATCTCTGACGTACTGATGATCCCTACGTCTGACTGACTAAACACCTACTTTACACCAAGGGTTACATGACTAAATGTGTGTGTAAAATGAATGAGCCATCTCCCAGGCTGACATTTTACTCCCCCACCCTTTTACTCCCCTCTTCTCTCCCCTACTCTCCTCTCCTCTCCTCTCCTCTCCTCTCCTCTCCTCTCCTCTCCTCTCCTCTCCTCTCCTCTCCTCTCCTCTCCTCTCATCTCCTCTCAGCAATCCTCTCCTCTCCTCTCCTCTCCCTCTCCTCTCCTCTCCTCTCCTCTCCTCTCCTCTCCTCTCCTCTCCTCTCCCTCTCCTCTCCTCTCCTCTCCTCTCCTCTCCTCTCCTCTCCTCTCCATTATTCTCTCCTCTCCTCTCCTCTCCTCTCCTCTCCTCTCCTCTCCTCTCCTCTCCTCTCCTCTCCTCTCCTCTCCTCTCCTCTCCGCTATTCTCTCCTCTCCTCTACTCTCCTCTCCTCTCCTCTCCTCTCCTCTATTCTCCTCTCCTCTCCTCTCCTCTCCTCTCCTCTCCTCTCCTCTCCTCTCCTCTCCTCTCCTCTCCTCTCCTCTCCTCTCCTCTCTCCTCTCCTCTCCTCTCCTCTCCTCTCCACTATCCTCTCCTCTCCTCTCCTCTCCTCTCCTCTCTCTCTCCTCTCCTCTCCTCTCCTCTCCTCTCCACTATACTCTCCTCTCCACTATTCTCTCCTCTCCTCTCCGCTATTCTATTCTCTCCTCTCCTCTCCTCTCCTCTCCTCTCCTCTCCTCTCCTCTCCTCTCCTCTCCTCTCCTCTCCTCTCCTCTCCTCTCCGCTATTCTATCCTCTCCTCTCCTCTTCTCTCCGCTATTCTTTCCTCTCCTCTCCCTCTCTCCTCTCTGCTATTCTCTCTTCTTCTCTCCTATCCTGTCCTCTCTCCTCTCCTCTCCTCTCCTCTCCTCTCCTCTCCGCTCTTCTCTCCTCTCCGCTATTCTTTTCTCTCCTCTCCTCTCTCCTCTCTCCTCTCCGCTATTCTCTCTTCTTCTCTCCTATC
>NW_025533531.1:755000-760000 GCF_020615455.1 Coregonus clupeaformis | reverse complement strand
CCTCTCCTCTCCTCTCCTCTCCTCTCCTCTCCTCTCCTCTCCTCTCCTCTCCTCTCCTCTCTCCACTATTCTATCCTCTCCTCTCCTCTCCGCTCCTCTCCGCTCCTCTCCTCTTCTCTCCTCTCCTCTCCTCTCCTCTCCTCTCCTCTCCTCTCCTCTCCTCTCCTCTCCTCTCCTCTCTTCTCCTCTCTCCACTATTCTCTCCTCTCCACTATACTCTCCTCTCCACTATTCTCTCCTCTCCTCTCCTCTCCACTATTCTCTCCTCTCCTCTCCTCTCCTCTCCTCTCCTCTCCTCTCCTCTCCTCTCCTCTCCTCTCCTTTCCTCTCCTTTCCTCTCCTCTCCTCTATTATCTCCTTATCCTCTCCCCTCCTCTATCCTCTCCGCTATTCTCTCCTCTCCGCTATTCTCTCCTCTCCTTTCCGATATCCTCTCCTCTCCTCTCCTCTCCTCTCCTCTCGTCTCCTCTCGTCTCCTCTACTCTCGTCTCCTCTCCTCTCCTCTCCTCTCCTCTCCTTTCCTATATTCTCTCCTCTCCTCTCCTCTCCTCTCCTCTCCTCTCCTCTCCTCTCCTCTCCTCTCTCCTCTACTATATTATCTCCTCTATTCTCTCCTCTCCTCTTTTCTCTCCCCTTCTCTCTTCTCCTCTATTCTCTCCCCTCCCTTCCCCCCTCATCTCCTCTCCTCTCCTCTCCTCTCCTCTCCTCTCCTCTCCTCTCCTCTCCTCTCCTCTCCTCTCCTCTCCTCTCCTCTCCTCTCCTCTCTCCTCTCCTCTATTCTCTCCTCTCTCCTCTACTCCATTCTCTCCGCAATGGTATCTGTGCGTCTGTAACTTTCTCACTCATCATTATTCACGATTTATTCAGGACTAGCCTTAATCATGGTATATCCACATTAATGTGGAAGTGTTTAGAAACATATTCTTATTTACAATAAAATGTACTCCAAAATGACACAATACATTATTTACCAGTCATTTCTATTGGGCACAAACAAATCTGAAACACAACCAAGTCACAAGCTTGATGCAGTCGTTGTGTGCCAAGAATATGTGTCACGGTTTCGGCCGAGGCTGCTCCTCCTCCTTGTTCGGGCAGGCTTCGGCGGTCGTCGTCTCCGGAGTACTAGCTGCCACCATTGTATGTTTTCGATGTTTGTTTGGTTTTGTCTTATTGGTACACCTGTTTCCGTTTAGTGTTTATTATGTGTCCTATAAGTTCTCGTTGTTTTAGTCTTGTGTTGTGTGTAATTGTTCACCGGTCAGAGGGTGCGTTTCCTCCATTGTTTAGGAGAGAGTTTCCGCACTTGTTGTGCGCGCTATTTTGGCGATTAGAGTTTTACGCGTTGTGTGCGTAATTTCGTTTTTGCCTTCCGGGCTCTTGTTGAGGCCCGTTTGTTTTTCCCGTGACTTAACTAAAGCCTGTTGGACGAAGCCTCTGTGTCCTGCGCCTGATTCCTGCACCACATCCACATTTCACACTGACAATACGAGACCAAATAAAAAAACATTTGCACTACTTTAATACACAGTGAATTTATCTCAATACGTTTGGTCCACAAAAATTGGGGGGACTATGTATAAAAGTGCTGTAATTTCTAAATGGTATCACCCGATATGAATGAAAATACCCTCAAATTAAAGCTGACAGTCTGCTCTTTACCGTCACAGTCACTGTATCATTTAAAATCCAAAGTGCTGGAGTACAGAGCCAAAACATCAACAAATGTGTCACTGCCCCAATACTTTTGGAGCTCACTGAATGTCACCCCAGTGCAGAGAGAGAAGAGAAGGTTCTATATCCTGGCGCTGCTAATGCCACGCTCTTACCGACTGAGCGATACTCGACCATGATAAGTCATCCATTTTACAATGTTCCATACATTGATAGTCTTCCACTTATTCCATGATTTTCCATTCCACAGGTTCTAATGGTTCTGGGCCTCCTGAAGGTTTTACATCGACATTCAATTAATGTATTAAGCATTAATTAGCATTTAATTAGCCTTTAACACATGCCCTCTGAACCACAGACAGACAGATGGAGGAAGTCTTTGGGAACATGATGCATTATGGGTGTGATACGTGCATGCACGCACAGAGACACACAAACACACTTCTGATGTTCAGGTAATGAGCCATTGAGGGCGTTCAAGTTAACTGCTCAGTTAGAATTGTTTGCCTGAAATTTTAAAAAATGGGGGAGAGATGGACAGAGGGATGGAGAGAGAGAGATGGAGGGAGAGAGATGGAGATGGAGTGATATGGAGAAAGATGGACGGAAAGAGAGGGATGGAGAGGGAGGGAGATGGAGAGATATGGAGAAAGATGGATGGAAAGAGAGGGATGGAGAGGGAGGGAGATATGGAGGAAGATGGATGGAAAGAGAGGGATGGAGTTGGAGGGAGATGAAAAGATATGGAGAAAGATGGACGGAAAGAGAGGGATGGAGTTGGAGGGAGATGGAGAGATATGGAGAAAGATGGACGGAAAGAGAGGGATGGAGAGGGAGGGAGATGGAGAGATATGGAGGAAGATGGACGGAAAGAGAGGGATGGAGAGGGAGGGAGATGGAGAGATATGGAGGGAGATGGACGGAAGGAGAGGGATGGAGAGGGAGGGAGATGGAGAGATATGGAGGAAGATGGACAGGGTGAGTGGGAGGGAAAGGTAGAGAGAGTATATTAAATTAAACGGTTTGAAAAATACACCCAGTGCTAAAAGGCTGCTTTTCCTAGCTGCTTTTTTTTTTCTCCTTCTGTAAGTCTCTTGTTTCCATGTGGCATAGAGAGAACACAAGGGCAGGTACTGTATACAGCACAAATTTAAGTTACAGTGCATTCGGAAAGTATTCAGAACCCTTCTCTTTTTCCACATTTTGTTACCTTACAGCCTTATTCTAAAATGTATTAAATAAATAAAAATCCTCATCAATCTACACACAATACCCCATAATGACGAAGCCAAAACTTCGAAATATTTGCACATTTCTAAAAAATAAAAAAAGGTAATACCTTATTTACATAAGTATTCAGACCCTTTGCTATGAGACTCAAAATTGAGCTCAGGTGCATCCTGTTTCCATTGATCAAAAACCAAGCCATGAGGTCGAAGGAATTGTCCATAGAGCCCCGAGACAGGATTGTGTCGAGGCACAGATCTGGGGAAGGGTACCGAAAAATTTCTGCAGCATTGAAGGTCCCCAAGAACACAGTGGCATCGATCATTCTTAAATGGAAGAACTTTGGAACCACCAAGACTCTTCCTAGAGCTGGCCACCTGGCCAAACTGAGCAATCGGGGGAGAAGGGCCTTGGTCAGGGAGGTGACCAAGAACCCGATGGTCACTCTGACAGAGCTCCAGAGTTCCTCTGTGGAGATGGGAGAACCTTCCAGAAAGACAACCATCTCTGCAGCACTCCACCAATCAGGCCTTTATGGTAGAGCGGCCAGACGGAAGCCACTCCTCAGTAAAAAGGCACATGACAGCCCGCTTGGAGTTTGCCAAAAGGCACCTAAAGGACTCTCAGACCATGAGAAACAAGATTCTCTGGTCTGATGAAACCAAGATTGAACTATTTGGCCTGAATGCCAAGCGTCACGTCTGGAGGAAACATGGCACCATCCCTATGGTGAAGCATGGTGGTGGCAGCATCATGCTGTGGGGATGTTTTTCAGCCAGCGGCAGGGACTGGGAGACTAGTCAGGATTGAGGGAAAGATGAATGGAGCAAAGTAAAGAGAGATCCTTGATGAGAACCTGCTCCAGAGCACTCAGGACCTCAGACTGGGGTGAAGGTTCACCTTCCAACAGGACAACGACCCTAAGCACACAGCCAAGACAACACAGGAGTTGCTTCGGGACAAGTCTCTGAATGTCCTTGAGTGGCGCAGCCAGAGCCCGGACTTGAACCCGATCAAACATCTCTGGAGAGACCTGAAAATAGGTGTGCAGCGACGTTCCCCATCCAACCTGACAGAGCTTGAGAGGATCTGCAGAGAAGAATGGGAGAAACTCCCCAAATACAGGTGTGCCAAGCTTGTAGCGTCATACTCAAGAAGACTATTTAATCAATTTTAGAATAAGGCTGTAACGTAACAAAATGTGGAAATGCACTGTATATAATGTATTTCAGTCCTGTAGCACAGCAACTATTTCATTTATATAATGTATTACAGTCCTGTAGCACAGCAACTATTTCATTTATATAGTGTATTTCAGTCCTGTAGCACAGCAACTATTTCATTTATATAATGTATTTCAGTCCTGTAGCACAGCAACTATTTCATTTATATAGTGTATTTCAGTCCTGTAGCACAGCAACTATTTCATTTATATAATGTATTTCAGTCCTGTAGCACAGCAACTATTTCATTTATATAATGTATTTCAGTCCTGTAGCACAGCAACTATTTCAGTTTCTGACCAGAGAGAGAGAGAGAGTAACAGCTGTCTACAGAACCTGAGAACGTTAAACCAACTATAGAACATAAAAATGTTATTCTGACTAACTTTTGAGCCTGAGACTGGAACATCGGACATGATATGGAAGTTTAGAATGGAACCCAGACAGATAGAACCTGAGAATGGAACCCAGACAGATAGAACCTGAGAATGGAACCCAGACAGATAGAACCTGAGAATGGAACCCAGACAGATAGAACCTGAGAATGGAACCCAGACAGACAGAACCTGAGAATGGAACCCAGACAGATAGAACCTGAGAATGGAACCCAGACAGATAGAACCTGAGAATGGAACCCAGACAGATAGAACCTGAGAATGGAACTCAGTTCCTATAATCTGTTAACATTCTACCTGTCTGACACCTGTCTGCAGCCACCCAATCAGAAGGCAGTACCATCATCTCAGTGTTCTGTCAGACTGCTAAACAGGAAGTCAGCTCCATATGGTCGTTGCTATTGTTTCCACTAATGGTTTCTCTGCTCTGTGTTTCCACAGCAACCAGGCCTCTCTCTCCCACTCTCTCTCGCCTCACACA
>NW_025533531.1:745000-750000 GCF_020615455.1 Coregonus clupeaformis | reverse complement strand
CTACCCTACTACCCTACTGTAGTTCTACTACCCTACTACCCTACTGTAGTTCTACTACCCTACTGTAGTTCTACTACCCTACTACCCTACTGTAGTCCTACTACCCTACTGTAGACCTACTACCCTACTGTAGTTCTACTACCTACTGTAGTTCTACTACCCTACTACCCTACTGTAGTTCTACTACCCTACTACCCTACTGTGGTTCTACTGCCCTACTGTAGTTCTCACTACCCTACTACCCTACTGTAGTTCTACTACCTACTACCCTACTGTAGTTCTACTACCCTACTGTAGTATTACTACCCTACTACCCTACTGTAGTTCTACTACCCTACTACCCTACTGTAGTTCTACTACCCTACTGTAGTTCTACTACCCTACTGTAGTTCTACTATCCTACTGTAGTTCTACTACCCTACTACCCTACTGTAGTTCTACTACCCTACTGTAGTTCTACTACCCTACTGTAGTTATACTACCCTACTGTAGTTCTACTACCCTACTACCCTACTGTAGATCTACTACCCTACTACCCTACTGTAGTTCTACTACCCTACTACCCTACTGTAGTTCTACTACCCTACTACCCTACTGTAGTTCTACTACCCTACTGTAGTTCTACTACCCTACTGTAGTTCTACTACCCTACTGTAGTTCTACTACCCTACTGTAGATCTACTACCCTACTGTAGTTCTACTACCCTACTGTAGTTCTACTACCCTACTGTAGATCTACTACCCTACTGTAGTTCTACTACCCTACTGTAGTTCTACTACCCTACTACCCTACTGTAGTTCTACTACCCTACTGTAGTTCTACTACCCTACTGTAGTTCTACTACCCTACTGTAGTTCTACTACCCTACTGTAGATCTACTACCTTACTGTAGTTCTACTACCCTACTGTAGTTCTACTACCCTACTGTAGATCTACTACCCTACTGTAGTTCTACTACCCTACTGTAGTTCTACTACCCTACTACCCTACTGTAGATCTACTACCCTACTGTAGTTCTACTACCCTACTGTAGTTCTACTACCCTACTACCCTACTGTAGTTCTACTACCCTACTGTAGTTCTACTACCCTACTGTAGTTCTACTACCCTACTGTAGATCTACTACCCTACTGTAGTTCTACTACCCTACTGTAGTTCTACTACCCTACTACCCTACTGTAGTTCTACTACCCTACTGTAGTTCTACTACCCTACTACCCTACTGTAGTTCTACTACCCTACTGTAGTTCTACTACCCTACTGTAGTTCTACTATCCTACTACCCTACTGTAGTTCTACTACCCTACTACCCTACTGTAGTTCTACTACCCTACTGTAGTTCTACCACCCTACTGTAGTTCTACTACCCTACTACCCTACTGTAGTTCTACTACCCTACTGTAGTTCTACTACCCTACTGTAGTTCTACTACCCTACTACCCTACTGTAGTTCTACTACCCTACTGTAGTCCTACTACCCTACTACCCTACTGTAGTCATACTACCCTACTGTAGATCTACTACCCTACTACCCTACTGTAGTTCTACTACCCTACTGTAGTTCTACTACCCTACTGTAGTTCTACTACCCTACTACCCTACTGTAGTTCTACTACCCTACTGTAGACCTACTACCCTACTGTAGTTCTACTACCCTACTGTAGTTCTACTACCCTACTGTAGTTCTACTACCCTACTGTAGATCTACTACCCTAATGTAGTTCTACTACCCTACTACCCTACTGTAGTTCTACTACCCTACTGTAGTTCTACTACCCTACTGTAGACCTACTACCCTACTGTAGATCTACTACCCTAATGTAGTTCTACTACCCTACTACCCTAATGTAGTTCTACTACCCTACTACCCTACTGTAGTTCTACTACCCTACTGTAGTTCTACTACCCTACTGTAGTTCTACTACCCTACTGTAGATCTACTACCCTAATGTAGTTCTACTACCCTACTACCCTACTGTAGTTATACTACCCTACTGTAGTTCTACTACCCTACTACCCTACTGTAGTTCTACTACCCTACTGTAGTTCTACTACCCTACTGTAGATCTACTACCCTAATGTAGTTCTACTACCCTACTACCCTACTGTAGTTATACTACCCTACTGTAGTTCTACTACCCTACTACCCTACTGTAGTTCTACTACCCTACTGTAGTTCTACTACCCTACTGTAGTTCTACTACCCTACTGTAGTTCTACTACCCTACTGTAGTTCTACTACCCTACTGTAGTTCTACCACCCTACTGTAGTTCTACTACCCTACTACCCTACTACCCTACTGTAGTTCTACTACCCTACTGTAGTTCTACTACCCTACTGTAGTTCTACTACCCTACTGTAGTTCTACTACCCTACTGTAGTTCTACTACCCTACTACCCTACTGTAGTTCTACCACCCTACTGTAGTTCTACTACCCTACTACCCTACTACCCTACTGTAGTTCTACTACCCTACTGTAGTTCTACTACCCTACTGTAGTTCTACTACCCTACTGTAGTTCTACTACCCTACTGTAGTTCTACTACCCTACTACCCTACTGTAGTTCTACTACCCTACTGTAGTTCTACCACCCTACTGTAGTTCTACTACCCTACTGTAGTTCTACTACCCTACTGTAGTTCTACTACCCTACTGTAGTTCTACTACCCTACTACCCTACTGTAGTTCTACTACCCTACTGTAGTTCTACTACCCTACTGTAGTTCTATTACCCTACTGTAGTTCTACTACCCTACTGTAGTTCTACTACCCTACTACCCTACTGTAGTTCTACTACCCTACTGTAGTTCTACTACCCTACTGTAGTTCTACTACCCTACTGTAGTTCTACTACCCTACTGTAGTTCTACTACCCTACTGTAGTTATAATACCCTACTACCCTTTTCGCGTTATTTAAACCCAATTAATTCCCAAAGATGTTAGTTGTGTCTTACAGTGCATTCGGAAGATATTCATCCCCATTGACTTTTTCCACATTTTCTTACCTTACAGCCTTATTCTAAAGTGGATTACATTTTTTCCCCTCATCAAACTATAGACAATACCCCATAATGAGAAAGCAAAAACAGGTTTTAAAATTTTTCCAAATGTAAAAAAAAAGTATTCAGACCCTTTGCTCAGTCCTTTGTTGAAGCACCTTTGGCAGCGATTACAGACTCGAGTCTTCTTGGGTATGACGCTACAAGCTTGGCACACCTGTATTTGTATTTGCAGTTAAACAGCCCTCTAACCAATTGTACTATTATGTGTGTTTTTTCGCGTTATTTGTAATTTATTCTGTACATAATGTTTCTGCCATCGTCTCTTATGACCAAAAAGAGCTTCTGGATATCAGGACAGCGATTACTCACCATGTATTGGCCGAATACTTTTTCTTCAACGAGTCGGAAGTGAAGGATATTCTACAGACACCCGACAAGGCCCAAATCCCTGTCATTCGCATGAGAAAGAGATTGAGATAGCGTGGACGTAGGTCGGGGTGCCTTGTAAGGATCCGACGGCGAGCGAGTAAACTGCCTCTTCCATCAATCCTATTAGCCAATGTTCAATCATTTGAAAATAAATTGGACGACCTAAGATTACGGTTATCCTACCAACGGGACATTAAAAACTGTAATAACTTATGTTTCACCGAGTCTTGGCTGAACGTGGATAACATACAGCTGATGGGATATACGCTACATCGCTAAGACTTTTAAGAGCTCAACATTCACAAGGCAGGGACAGACGGATTACCAGGACGTGTACTCCGAACATGCACTGACCAACTGGCAAGTGTCTTCACATGTCCCTGACTGAGTCTGTAATACCAACATGTTTCAAGCAGACCACCATAGTCCCTGTGCCCAAGAACACTAAGGTAACCTGCCTAAATGACTACAGACACGTAGCACTCACGTCTGTATTCAAGTGCTTTGAAAGGCTGCTCATGGCTCACATTCACCATTATCCCAGAAACCCTAGACCCACTACAATTTGCATACCGCCCCAACACATCCACAGATGATGCAATCTCTATTGCACTCCACACTGCCCTTTCCCACCTGGACAAGAGGAACACCTACGTGAGAATGCTATTCATTGACTACAGCTCAGCGTTCAACACCATAGTGCCCTCAAATCTCATCACTAAGCTAAGGACCCTGGGACTAAACACCTCCCTCTGCAACTGGATCCTGGACTTCCTGACGGGCCGCCCCCAGGTGGTAAGGGTAGGTAGCAACACATCACGCTGATCCTCAACACAGGGGCCCCTCAGGGGTGCGTGCTCAGTCCCCTCCTGTACTCCTTTTTCACCCATGACTGCATGGCCAGGCATGACTCCAACACCATCATTAAGTTTGCCGACGACACAACAGCGGTAGGCCTGATCACCGACAACGATGAGACAGCCTATAGGGAGGAGGTCAGAGACCTGGCCGTGTGGTGCCAGGATAACAACCTCTCCCTCAACGTGATCAAGATAAAGGAGATGATTGTGGACTACAGGAAAAAAAAAAGAGGACCGAGCCCCCATTCTCATCGTCGGGGCTGTAGTGGAACAGGTTGAGAGCTTCAAGTTCCTTGGTGTCCACATCACCAACGAACTATCATGGTCCAAACACACCAAGACAGTTGTGAAGAGGGCACGACAAAGCCTATCCCCCCCAAGGAGACTGAAAAGATTTGGCATGGGTCCTCAGAACCTCATAAAGTTCTTCAGCTGCACCATCGAGAGCATCCTGACTGGTTGCATCACTGCCTGGTAGTGCGTACGGCCCAGTACATCACTGGGGCCAAGCTTCCTGCCATCCAGGACCTCTATACCAGGCGGTGTCAGAGGAAGGCCCCTGAAAATGTTCAAAGACTCCAGCCACCCTAGTCATAGAAGGTTCTCTCTGCTACCGCACAGCAAGCGGTACCGGAGCGCCAAGTCTAGGTCCAAAAGACTTCTTAACAGCTTCTACTCCAAAGCCATAAGACTCCTGAACATTT
>NW_025533531.1:710000-737500 GCF_020615455.1 Coregonus clupeaformis | reverse complement strand
AGGACATTCAACAAGCACAGCACTTACTTAAATGACTGATGATTGGCTGAGAGAAATTGATGATAAAAAGATTGTGGGAGCTGTTTTGTTAGACTTCAGTGCGGCTTTTGACATTATCAATCATTGTCTGCTGCTGGAAAAACGTATGTGTTATGGCTTTACACCCCCTGCTATATTGTGGATAAAGAGTTACCTGTTTAACAGAACACAGAGGGTGTTCTTTAATTGGAAGCCTCTCCAACATTATCCAGGTAGAGTAAAGCCAGTGTGTCTATGTATGCGGATGACTCAACACTATACACGTCAGCTACTACAGCGACTGAAATAACTGCAACACTTAACAAAGAGCTGCAGTTAGTTTCAGAATGGGTGGCAAGGAATAAGTTAGTCCTAAATATTTCAAAAACTAAAAGCATTGTATTTGGGACAAATTATTCACTAAACCCTGAACCTCAACTAAATCTTGTAATGAATATTGTGGAAATTGAGCAAGTTGAGGAGACTAAACTGCTTGGAGTAACCCTGGATTGTAAACTGTCATGGTCAAAACATATTGATACAACAGTAGCTAGGATGGGGAGAAGTCTGTCCATAATAAAGCGCTGTTCTGCCTTCTTAACAGCACTATCAACAAGGCAGGTCCTACAGGCCCTAGTTTTGTCGCACCTGGACTACTGTTCAGTCGTGTGGTCAGGTGCCACAAAGAGGGACTTAGGAAAATTGCAGTTGGCTCAGAACAGGGCAGCACGGCTGGCCCTTGGATGTACACAGAGAGTTAACATTAATGACATGCATGTCGATCTCTCATGGCTCAAAGTGGAGGAGAGATTGACTTCATCACTACTTGTTTTTGAAAGAAGTGTTGACATGCTGAATGTCTGTTTAAACTACTATCACACAGCTCGGACAACCATGCATACCCCACAAGACATGCCACCAGAGGTCTCTTCACAGTCCCCAAGTCCATAACAGACTATGGGAGGCGCACAGTACTACATAGAGCCATGACTACATGGAACTCTATTCCACATCAGGTAACTGATGCGTAATACACCTTATGGAACAACGGGGACACACACAAAGGTACAGACACATGCAAACGCACACAAACACTAGCACTCAACACAAACAGTACCAGTCAAAAGTTTGGACGCACCTACTCATTCAAGGGTGTTTCTTTTATTTTTACTATTTTCTACATTGTAGAATAATAGTGAAGACACCAAAACTATGAAATAACACATATGGAATCATGTAGTAACCAAAAAAAGTGTTAAACAAATCAAAAAATATTTTATATTTGAGATTATTCAAATAGCTACCCTTTGCCTTGATGACAGCTTTACACACTCTTGGCATTCTCTCAACCAGCTTCACCTAGAATGCTTTTCCAACAGTCTTGAAGGAGTTCCCACATACTGTATGCTGAGCACTTGTTGGCTGCTTTTCCTTCAGTCTGCGGTTCAATCATAGTGCTTGATGGTTTTTGCGACTGCACTTGAAGAAACTTTCAAAGTTCTTGACATTTTCCGGATTGACTGACCTTCATGGCTTTAATAAATGATGGACTGTTGTTTCTCTTTGCTTATACCACTAGACTATACATGTTACTGCCCACCACTAGACTATACATGTTACTGCCCACCACTAGACTATACATGTTACTGCCCACCACTAGACTATACATGTTACTGCCCACCACTAGACTATACATGTTACTGCCCACCACTAGACTATACATGTTACTGCCCACCACTAGGCTATACATGTTACTGCCCACCACTAGGCTATACATGTTACTGCCCACCACTAGACTATACATGTTACTGCCCACCACTAGACTATACATGTTACTGCCCACCACTAGACTATACATGTTACTGCCCACCACTAGACTATACATGTTACTGCCCACCACTAGACTATACATGTTACTGCCCACCACTAGACTATACATGTTACTGCCCACCACTAGACTATACATGTTACTCAAATGTAAACTTGCCTACTTGCTACGTCTCGACCGAAATTGTTTACTTGGGCCCAGAGTTTTTTCTGATCTTGTAGTAACTAACCTAACCAACTCCGACACTAACTGTGGCGTATGACGTAGTAATAAATCAGCTGTAAAAAAAAAAAAAGTTTTATACGGGCTATGATATTGGCTATGATATTGGCTATGATATGGGCTATGATATTGGCTATGATATGGGCTATGATATGGGCTATGATATGGGCTATGATATTGGCTATGATATGGGCTATGATATTGGCTATGATATTGGCTATGGTATTGGCTATGATATTGGCTATGATATTGGCTATGATGGGACCAGATACATGTATACGGGCTATGGTATTGGCTATGATATTGGCTATGATACGGGCTATGATATTGGCTATGATATGGGCTATGATATTGGCTATGATATTGGCTATGATATTGGCTATGATATTGGCTATGATATTGGCTATGATGGGACCAGATACATGTATACGGGCTATGGTATTGGCTATGATATTGGCTATGATACGGGCTATGATATTGGCTATGATATTGGCTATGATATTGGCTATGGTATTGGCTATGATATTGGCTATGATATTGGCTATGATATTGGCTATGATATTGGCTATGATATTGGCTATGATATTGGCTATGATGGGACCAGATACATGTATACGGGCTATGATATTGGCTATGATATTGGCTATGATATGGGCTATGATATTGGCTATGATATTGGCTATGATATTGGCTATGATGGGACCAGATACATGTATACGGGCTATGATATTGGCTATGATATTGGCTATGATATTGGCTATGATATTGGCTATGATATTGGCTATGATATTGGCTATGATGGGACCAGATAAATGTTCTAATCAGGTCATATGACTTTTAAAAAAAACTCCTGGAAAAACTCCTGGCCCTAAGGAGGATGAAAATGTGAAAACCATTAAATAGACAACAACTGCGTTTGGACAATAAAATGAACAGGGCTGAGCACGCTGTATGCAGGGTTGCATTGTATTTTAAAATATTCTCATACAGTATGTCATCACTATTGTGTTGATTGATTAATTCCAGTCAATACTTAATTAAAATTATTAATTAAATATTGATTAAAAGGCCTAGGTAGGCTAGTCACCCAAAGATTGAATATAAACCGAATTTGATCACATTCACATTTTTGCAGAACACAAATAAGGCCAAATAAGCACCTAGTCCTTACTAACAAAGGAAATAGAAGGTCTAACAGAACAGATAAATAGCAATAAAAACTGTACCAATGAGGCTCAGAATAGGTTAGAAGAAAAACAAAAATAAATGGAGGAACTTATTCAAGAAAGATGAAGTGTAATATATTATAAAAAATAAAGCAAACTGGATGGAATACGGGGAAAAATGCAACTAATTCTTTTTTAATCTTCAGCATAGAAATGCTACCAAAAATGATTTACTGAAACTGGTTACAAATGACGGAGTCACCCATGATTCACCAAATTATATTTTGAAAGAGGAAGCAAAGTACTTCAAGCATATGTTTTCGTTTCAGTCTCCTCCATCTCCTCTAACCGAAGTTAATTGTATGGAAAAAAAATTATATTGATAATGTAAAATTAACAGCCATACAGAAAGAGTAATGTGACACTCAAGAAGAAGGTCTGATTTCATTATTACTGAAACAGAATACAAGTGGGAAATATAAAGATCCAGTTCATTTTAAAAAATTAGAGACCCCTTACACTTCAGTGTTGTGATGCAAAAATTCTAGCAAAATGTATAGCGCATAGAATTAAAAAGGTATTGTTGGACATTATTCATTCTAATCAGACAGGATTTTTACATGGATGATACATTGGAGATAATATAAGGCAAGTACTGGAAACAATAGAACACTATGAAAAATCAGGGAAACCAGGCCTGCTATTCATAGCTGACTTTGAAAAGGCTTTTGATAAAGTGCAACTGGAGTTTATATATAAATGCCTGGAGCATTTCCATTTTGGAGAATCTTTTATAAAATGGGTTAATATCATGTATAGTTACCATAGGTGTAAAAGAATAAATAATGTATATTTCTCCAAAAGTTTTAAACTGTCAAGAGGAGTGAAACAAGGTTGTCCACTATCGGCATATCTATTTATTATGGCCATCGAAATGTTAGCTATTAAAATCCGATCCAACAATAATATCAAGGGATTAGAAATCCAGGGCTTAAAAACAAAGGTGTCATTGTACGCTGATGATTCATGTTTTCTTTTAAATCCACAACTTGGATCCCTCCACAGTCTCATAGAGGATCTAGATAATTTTTATAACCTCTCTGGATTACAACCAAATTATGATAAGTGTACTATATTACATATTGGATCACAAAAAATTACAAGTTTTACATTACTGTGTAGTTTACCAATAAAATGGTCTGATGGTGATGTGGATATACTCGGTATATACATCCCGAAAGAAAGAAATGATCTCACTCCAATACATTTTTATAGAAAGTTAGCAAAAATAGATAAGATCTTGCTACCTTGGAAAGGTAAATACCTGTCTATTTGTGGACAAATCACCCTGATTAACTATTTAGTAATATCCCAGTTTACCTATTTGCTTATGGTCTTGCCTACACCTAGCGAACAGTTTTTTTAATTATATGAGAAACAAATATTCCATTTTATTTGGAACGGCAAGCCAGACAAAATTAAATGGGCCTATTTATATAATGAAAATGAATTCAGAGGGCATATATTATTAAATATTAAAGCATTAGACCTCTCACTAAAGGCTTCAGTCATACAAAGTTATACTTAAATCCGAACTAGTTCTCTAGCAAATTAGTAAGAATGTCTCAGCCTATGTTCAAGAATGGCCTTTTCCCCTTTATTCAGATTACAACCTCTCACCTTCAGTTATTTGAAAAGGAAATATTCTCCCAGATATCACTATTTTTAAAACAAGCCATAGAAAGTTGGTCGCAATTTCAATTTAATCCACCAGAAAGGACAGAACAAATCATGCAACAAATATTG
Source organism: Coregonus clupeaformis (assembly GCF_020615455.1). Classification (NCBI taxonomy): domain Eukaryota; kingdom Metazoa; phylum Chordata; class Actinopteri; order Salmoniformes; family Salmonidae; genus Coregonus; species Coregonus clupeaformis. The sequence goes on along the minus strand of NW_025533531.1, from coordinate 732,460 downwards.
TGGTTAAACTCAAATATACTAATTGATAAAAAAACATTATCTTTTGAAAAAATGTTTTAAAAAGGCATAATCTTCGTAAATGATCTCTTAGGTAGGACTGGTGGAGTTATGTCACACATGCAGCTAACAAAAACATATGGAAATGTATGCTTTACCAAAAACTACAACCAAGTAATTGCAGCATTACTGCAAAAATGGAAGAGGAAAGTGGAAGGGGGAAAAAGTAAGGAACTTGTCTGTCGGCCCTGCATTAAAGACCATAATTGTTTAAAGAAAATGTTGATAAATAAAAAAGTATACCAGTTTCATTTAAGGACCAAAAATTGACAGCCGTGCCATATAGATTGCAAAATAGTTGGGAAGAGATTTTTGACATACCGATTCCATGGCACATGGTTTATGAATTGATATGCAAAACGACGCCGGATTCAAAACTTAGAATGTTTCAATTAAAATTATTATACAAAATTTTTGCAACCAATAGAATGTTATTTGTATGGGGGATACAACCTTCCCAGCTCTGCAGATTTTGCTGCGAAGAGACAGAATCATTAGATCAATTGTTTTGGAACAGTCCATATGTAGCTTGATTTTGGCCACAGGTCCAGGAATTACATTTACATTTTAGTCATTTAGCAGACGCTCTTATCCAGAGCGACTTACAGTTAGTGAGTGCATACATTTTTCATACTGGCCCCCCGTGGCTGAAGAATTGCAATATTTACCTGGAGCTAACGCTGCAGATAGCATTACTGGGTGATCTGAAAAGTCATAGTCAATCGATCAATAATATAATAATACTTTTAGCAAAAATGTTTATTTTCAATTTAGAATCTGTAGAAACAATGAGAATAGAAAGGTTGTGAAATATCACAGCACAGTTGAACCACATATTGCAAATAGAAATCCAATATGGATGGTGTTAAGAGATAGATGGGAGGGGTTGAATGGAGCTGAAGGTTGGGACTAATAACAACTAATAACAACAAGATAACTAATGTAAAACATACTGTGTCCGTAAAACGTATATAGGTTATAGGTTAAGAACTTTTGTGAAAGAGCACAGTTTGGGGGATATGGCATTTAGAAGCAAACCGGATGGACAGGTGTAAAAACAAACAAAATAGAACTATTGTAAAATTGACTGTGTCCATAAAATGTATATAGTATGTATAAGCTGGAAGTAGAGGCCTAAGCGTTGTTGTTCACTAGTTTACTCAAATTAGGGGAGGGGTGGTAGGGTTAGAAAGTAATAAAGGATTTTTATTTTTATTTTTAAAGGATATGTATATACTGTATATGTACTGTATGTACAGTGGGGAGAACAAGTATTTGATACACTGCCTATTTTGCAGGATTTCCTACTTACAAAGTATGTAAAATCCAGAAAATCACATTGTATGATTTTTAAGTAATTAATTTGCATTTTATTGCATGACATAAGTATTTGATACATCAGAAAAGCAGAACTTAATATTTGGTACAGAAACCTTTGATTGCAATTACAGAGATCATACGTTTCCTGTAGGTCTTGACCAGGTTTGCACACACTGCAGCAGGGATTTTGGCCCACTCCTCCATACAGACCTTCTCCAGATCCTTCAGGTTTCGGGGGCTGTCGCTGGGCAATACGGACTTTCAGCTCCCTCCAAAGATTTTCTATTGGGTTCAGGTCTGGAGACTGGCTAGGCCACTCCAGGACCTTGAGATGCTTCTTACGGAGCCACTCCTTAGTTGCCCTGGCTGTGTGTTTCGGTCGTTGTCATGCTGGAAGACCCAGCCACGACCCATCTTCAATGCTCTTACTGAGGGAAGGAGGTTGTTGGCCAAGATCTCGCGATACATGGCCCCATCCATCCTCCCCTCAATACGGTGCAGTCGTCCTGTCCCCTTTGCAGAAAAGCATCCCCAAATAATGATGTTCCCACCTCCATGCTTCACGGTTGGGATGGTGTTCTTGGGGTTGTACTCATCCTTCTTCTTCCTCGAAACACGGCGAGTGGAGTTTAGACCAAAAAGCTCTATTTTTGTCTCATCAGACCACATGACCTTCTCCCATTCCTCCTCTGGATCATCCAGATAGTCATTGGCAAACTTCAGATGGGCCTGGACATGCGCTGGCTTGAGCAGGGGGACGTTGTGTGCGCTGCAGGATTTTAATCCATGATGGCGTAGTGTGTTACTAATGGTTTTCTTTGAGACTGTGGTCCCAGCTCTCTTCAGGTCATTGACCAGGTCCTGTCGTGTAGTTCTGGGCTGATCCCTCACCTTCCTCATGATCATTGATGCCCCACAGGGTGAGATCTTGCATGGAGCCCCAGACCGAGGGTGATTGACCGTCATCTTGAACTTCTTCAATTTTCTAATAATTGCGCCAACAGTTGTTGCCTTCTCACCAAGCTGCTTGCCTATTGTCCTGTAGCCCATCCCAGCCTTGTGCAGGTCTACAATTTAATCCCTGATGTCCTTACACAGCTTTCTGGTCTTGACCATTGTGGAGAGGTTGGAGTCTGTTTGATTGAGTGTGTGGACAGGTGTCTTTTATACAGGGAACGAGTTCAAACAGGTGCAGCTAATACAGGTAATGAGTGGAGAACAGGAGAGCTTCTTAAAGAAAAACTAACAGGTCTGTGAGAGCTGGAATTCTTACTGGTTGGTAGGTGATCAAATACTTATGTCATGCAATAAAATGCAAATTAATTACTTAAAAATCATACAATGTGATTTTCTGGATTTTTGTTTTAGATTCCGTTTCTCACAGTTGAAGTGTACCTATGATAAAAATGACAGACCTCTACATGCTTTGTAAGTAGGAAAACCTGCAAAATCGGTAGTGTATCAAATACTTGTTCTCCCCACTGTATATGTATTTATATGTGTATGTATATATGTGTATGTTTGTATATGTACAGTCGTGGTCAAACGTTTTGAGAATGACACAAATACTAATTTTCACAAAGTCTGCTGCCTCAGTTTTGATGATGGCAATTTGCATATACTCCAGAATGTCATGAAGAGTGATCAGATGAATTGCAATTAATTGCAAAGTCCCTCTTTGCCATGAAAATGAACTTAATCCAAAAAAAAACATTTCCACTGCATTTCAACCCTGCCACAAAAGGACCAGCTGACATCATGTCAGTGATTCTCTCGTTAACACAGGTGAGTGTTGACGAGGACAAGGCTGGGAATCACTCTGTCATGCTGATTGAGTTAGAATAACAGACTGGAAGCTTTAAAAGGAAGGTGGTGCTTGAAATCATTGTTCTTCCTCTGTTAACTATGGTTACCTGCAAGGAAACACGTGCCGTCATCATTGCTTTGCACAAAAAGGGCTTCAGGGCGCCCAAGAAAGTACAGCAAGCGCCAGGACGTCTCCTAAAGTTGATTCAGCTGCGGGATCGGGGCACCACCAGTGCAGAGCTTGCTCAGGAATGGCAGCAGGCAGGTGTGAGTGCATCTGCACACACAGTGAGGCGAAGACTTTTGGAGGATGGCCTGGTGTCAAGAAGGGCAGCAAAGAAGCCACTTCTCTCCAGGAAAAACATCAGGGACAGACCGATATTCTGCAAAAGGTACAGGGATTGGACTGCTGAGGACTGGGGTAAAGTCATTTTCTCTGATGAATCCACTTTCCGATTGTTTGGGGCATCCGGAAAATATCTTGTCCGGAGAAGACAAGGTGAGTCCTACCATCAGTCCTGTGTCATGCCAACAGTAAAGCATCCTGAGACCATTCATGTGAGGGGTTGCTTCTCAGCCAAGGGAGTGGGCACACTCACATTTTTGCCTAAGAACACAGCCATGAATAAAGAATTGTACCAACACATCCTCCGAGAGCAACTTCTCCCAACCATCCAAGAACAGTTTGGTGATGACCAATGCCTTTTCCAGCATGATGGAGCACCTTGCCATAAGGCAAAAGTGATAACTAAGTGGCTCGGGGAACAAAACATCAACATTTTGGGTCCATGGCCAGGAAACTCCCCAGACCCTTAATCCAATTGAGAACTTGTGGTCGATCCTCAAGAGGCGGATGGACAAACAAAAACCCACAAATTCAGACAAACTCCAAGCATTGATTATGCAAGAATGGGCTGCCATAAGTCAGGATGTGGCCCAGAAGTTAATTGACAGCATGCCAGGGGTGGATTGCAGAGGTCTTGAAAAAGAAGGGTCAACACTGCAAATATTGAGTCTTTGCATAAACTTAATGTAATTGTCAATAAAAGCCTTTGACACTTGTGGAATGCTTGTAATTATACTTCAGTATACCATAGTAAAATCTGACAAAAATATCTCATAACACTGAAGCAGCGAAATTTGTGAAGACCAATACTTGTGTCATTCTCAAAACTTTTGACCACGACTGTATATGTATACACTACCAGTCAAAAGTTTGGACACACCTACTCATTCCAGGGTTTTTCTTTATTTTTACTATTTTCTACATTGTAGAATAATAGTGAAGACATCAAAACTATGAAATAACACATATGGAATCATGTATTAACCAAAAAAGTGTCACACAAATCAAAATATCTTTAATATTTGAGATTCTTCAAAGTAGCCACCCTTTGCCTTGATGACAGCTTTGCACACTCTTGGCATTCTCTCAACCAGCTTCACGAGGTAGTCACCTGGAATGCATTTCAATTAACAGGTGTGCCTTGTTAAAAGTTAATTTGTGGAATTTCTTTCCTTCTTAATGCGTTTGAGCCAATCACTTGTGTTGTGACAAGGTAGGGGTGTTATTCAGAAGATAGCCCTATTTGGTAAAATATCAAGTCCATATTATGGCAAGAACAGCTCAAATAAGCAAAGAGAAACAACAGTCCATCATTACTTTAAGACATGAAGGTCAGTCAATCCGGACAATTTCAAGTGCAGTTGCAAAGACCATCAAGCGTTATGATGAAACTGGCTGTCATGAGGACCGCCACAGGAAAGGAAGACCCAGAGTTACCTCTGCTGCAGAGGATAAGTTCATTAGAGTTAACTGCACCTCAGATTGCAGCCCAAATAAATGCTTCACAGAGCTCAAGTAACAGACACATCTCAACATCAACTGTTCAGAGGAGACTGTGTGAATCAGGCCTTCATGGTCGAGCTGCTGCAAAGAAACCACTACTAAAGGACACCAATAATAAGAAGAGACTTGCTTGGGCCAAGAAACACAAGCAATGGACATTAGACCGGTGGAAATCTGTCCTTTGGTCTGATGAGTCCAAATTTTCGATTTTTGGTTCCAACCGGCGTGTCTTTGTGAGATGCAGAGTACGTGAACGGAATTCAGCAGGTGAACTTGTCGCATTAAATTCACTTTTACACACGTTTTCAGTCACAATGAGCTTTTACTACATTTAATAATTTACATGATATTGACACAAATGAAGCCTGGTTTGTAGCCTACTGTACTTTATATTGGTATGAGAGGGTTAATCGTACATTTCTGATAGGACCTTGAGAACGGTGTGTGTATGTGTGTCTGTGTCACGGTTTCGGCCGAGGCAGCTCCTCCTCCTTGTTCGGGCGGGTTTCGCCGGTCGTCGTCTCCGGAGTACTAGCTGCCACCGCTCCATGTTTCCTGTTTTGATTAGTTTTGTCTGTTAGCCACACCTGTCTTGTGTTATGTCTCATTAAGCACCCTATTTAGTTTCCTTGTTGTTAGTGTAGTGTTGTGTGTAATTGTTTTGTGTCAGGTGTTTATGCGTGTCCCGTGTTTAGGCACGCCATTTGCTAATTAGCTTCCTCCTCGGTTGAGGAGAGTTTTGCGCCCTGTGTTGTGCGCTCGTGTTTGGACGCCTGTGTGCGTCTTTTGGCCTCTGGCTGTTTTTGGATTATTTTGCACTCTCCAGTAAAGCCTTGTTGGACTGTCTCTCTGCTTCTGCGCCTGATTCCACACCACACCATTTCTAACATCGTGACAGAATTACACACCAAGATATGGAATCAGCAGGAGCACACGTCGACAGCGTGGAGGAACGTCTCCTGGGACAAGAGCACCGCATCCATCGGATCGGGCACGCTTTGGAGGGCGTCATGGACACCCTTCGGCGATGGGAGACCAGCGGTGTTCCCACAGCCCCACCTGTCGCTCCTTCACCACCAGACAACCAGCCCACCCCTCTACCGGAACCCAGTGGAATTCGGCTCTCGCTCCCGAGGGCGTACGACGGCTCCGCTGCCGGGTGTCAGGGGTTCCTTTTGCAAGTGGAGCTCTACCTGGCCACCATACACCCGCGCCCTCGGGATACGAGAGCGTTTCCGCCCTCATCTCCTGTCTCACCGGCAAGGCGTTGGAGTGGGCCAACGCCGAATGGAGGGGGAATAGACTCCGCCACAGTCACCTATGCGGAGTTCTCCCGTCGTTTCCGTGCGGTCTTTGACCATCCACCAGAGGGAAGAGCGGCGGGGAACGTCTATTCCACCTCCGACAGGGGATGAGGAGCGTACAAGAGTTTGCGCTGGAGTTCGGACTCTAGCGGCTGATGCGGGGTGGAATGAGAAGGCCCTCATAGACCACTTTAGGTGTAGCCTTAGGGAGGACGTCCGCAGGGGAGTTAGCTTGTAGGGGCGCTACATTAACGTTCGACCAGCTTGTGGACATGGCTATTCGTCTGGACAACCTACTCACGACTCGCGGACGTCCCAGATGGGGGCCTCCCATTCCACCCTCCAGCGCCTCCGAGCAGAGTCCGATGGAGCTTGGAGGGCTGGCGCTAGAGGAGACGAGGTAGGAACCCGAGGGGGCAGTCTCCTGCACCAGGTGTGGCCGCGGAGGGCACACCGCGGCTAGGTGCTGGGGAGGGTCCTCTGAGGAGGGAGATGGCAGGCCATACAGTGGGGGAGTTCTCCCAGGTGAGTAGGCGCCCTACTTACCCAGAGCTTTCTGTCGTCCACTTTACATTACCTGTTTGTTTTCCACAGGTTGCACCTCGTTCCCAGCATAAGGCGCTAGTCGATTCAGGCGCAGCTGGGAATTTTATAGATCGTAAATTCTGTGTTAAGTTAGGGATTCCCCTCCTTCCAGTCGATAAGCCTTTCCCCGTACATGCCTTAGATAGTCGTCCGTTAGGATCTGGGTGGATTGGGGAGCTCACAGCGCCACTTAGGATGATGACGCAGGGGGTCATGAGGAGATGATTCAACTCTATCTGATTGACTCTCCTGCGTATCCGGTGGTACTGGGGCTTCCCTGGTTGACTACCCATGATCCTACTATTTCGTGGCGAGAGAAGGCTCTTAAAGGGTGGTCTGCTCAGTGTGAGGGGTTATGTCTGGGTGTTTCCGTAGGGGCGACCTCGGTGGAAAGTCCGAACCAGATGTCAGCACTGCACATTCCTCCTGAGTATGAGGATTTGGCACTCGTGTTTAGTAAAACCCGAGCGGCCCGTTTGCCACCTCATAGACAGGGGGATTGTGCGATAGACCTCAGACAGGAGCCGCGCTTCCCGCGGGAGCCATGTGTATCCTTTGTCACAGGAGGAGAAAAGGGCAATGGAAACTTACATTGCCGAGTCTCTGAAACAGGGATACATACGGACCTCTACTTCTCCCGCGTCCTCGAGCTTCTTTTTTTGTGAAGAAGAAGGATGGAGGTCTGCGTCCGTGTATTGACTACCGCGGTCTCAATCAGGTGACTGTTAAATATAGTTATCCACTTCCGCTGATTGGGACTATGACGGAGTCATTGCACGGGGCACGGTTCTTCACAAAATTGGACCTCAGGAGCGCATATAATTTGGTGCGCATTAGGGAGGGCGATGAGTGGAAGACAGCATTTAGTACTACCTCCGGCCATTACGAGTATCTCGTCATGCCATATGGGTTAATGAATGCTCCATCAGTCTTCCAATCGTTTGTAGATGAAATTTTCCGGGACATGCAGGCGCAGGGAGTGGTGGTGTACATCGATGATATTCTGGTGTACAGCCCTACTCGGGCCGAGCATGTAGCCCTGGTGCGCAGGGTATTGAGGAGACTGTTGGAGCATGACCTGTATGTCAAGGCTGAGAAATGTCTGTTCTTCCAGGAGTCAGTTTCCTTTTTGGGTTACCAGTTGTCTGCGTCAGGGGTGAGAATGGAGGTGGACCGAGTGTCCGCCGTGCGTAATTGGCAAACCCCAACGACGGTTAAGGAGGTGCAGCGGTTTTTGGGTTTTGCGAATTACTACCGGAGGTTTATCCGGGGTTTTGGACAGGTGGCAGCTCCCATTACGTCTCTTCTGAAGGGGGGTCCGGTGCGCTTGCAGTGGTCGGCTGAGGCGGACAGGGCTTTTGGGAGACTGAAGGACCTGTTTACCTCGGCTCCGGTGTTGGCGCACCCGGATCCCACTTTACCTTTCCAAGGTTGAGGTGGACGCGTCTGAGGCCGGTATTGGGGGCCGTTCTATCTCAACGCTCGGGTACACCACCTAAGCTCCGCCCCTGTGCGTTTTATTCTAAGAAGCTCAGTCCGGCGGAGCGGGAATTATGACGTGGGGGACAGGAGCTGTTAGCCGTAGGTACAGGCCCTAAAGGTGTGGAGGCATTGGCTTGAGGGGGCTCAGCACCCTTTTTCTCATTCTGACCGATCACCGTAACCTAGAATACATTCGGGCAGCTAGGAGACTGAATCCTCGCCAGGCTCGATGGACTATGTTTCTCGCCCGGTTTGTGTTTAAGATCACTTACATCCCTGGGTCCCAGAACGGGAAGGCAGATGCTCTGTCCCGCCGGTATGACGCGGAGGAGAGGTGCGTGGAGTCCATTCCCATACTACCGGAGTCTTGTCTGGTGGCACCGGTGGTGTGGGAGGTCGATGCGGAGATCGAGGGCGTTGCGTACCGACCCTAGTCCTCCACAGTGTCCGGTGGGTCGGACGTACGTCCCCGCTCGAGGTCCGGGGATCGGTTGATTTATTGGGCTCACACGTCTCCCTCCTCTGGACATCCGGGTATTGGTCGGACAGTGCACTGCCTTAGTACGAAGTACTGGTGGCCAACGTTAGCCAGGGATGTGAGGGTTTATGTCTCCTCCTGCTCAGTGTGTGCCCAGTGTAAGGCACCCAGACACTTGCCCAGGGGTAAATTACAGCCCCTGCCCGTTCCACGACGACCCTGGTCTCACCTATCGGTGGATTTTGTTACCGATCTTCCCTCCTCACGGGGAATACCACCATCCTGGTCGTTGTGGATCGGTTCTCTAAGGCCTGTCGTCTCCTTCCCATGCCGGGTCTTCCTACTGCCCTACAGACCGCTGAGGCTCTATTCACTCACGTCTTCCGGCATTACGGGGTACCCGAGGATATAGTGTCCGATCGAGGCCCTCAGTTTACCTCCAGAGTCTGGAGAGCATTTATGGAACGTTTGGGGGTCTCGGTGAGCCTTACCTCGGGTTACCACCCGGAAAGTAATGGGCAGGTCGAAAGAGTTAACCAGGATGTGGGTAGGTTTCTGAGGTCATATTGTCAGGGCCGGCCGGAGGAGTGGGCGAGATATGTGCCCTGGGCCGAGATGGCACAGAACTCTCTCCGCCACTCCTCCACTAGACTAACCCCTTTTCAGTGTGTATTAGGGTACCAGCCGGTTCTGGCACCGTGGCATGAGAGCCAGATCGAGGCCCCCGCTGTGGATGAGTGGGTAAGGCGCTCGGAGGAGACGTGGAACGCTGCTCACGTCCATCTGCAGCGTGCCATCGTCGACAGAAGACGAAGCGCCGACCTACACCGCAGTGAGGGGCCAGTGTACGCACCTGGAGATCGAGTCTGGCTCTCAACCAGAAACCTACCCCTCCGCCTGCCCTGCCGGAAGCTGGGTCAGCGGTTTGTGGGGCCTTTTAAAGTCCTGAGGAGATTGAATGAGGTGTGTTACAGGTTAGAACTACCTGTTGATTACAAGAATATTAACCCCTCATTCCATGTGTCTCTCCTCAGGCCGGTGGTAGCTGGTCCACTCCAGGACTTCGAGATTGAGGAGACTCCCTCCGCCCCGTTGGAGATCGAGGGGCTCCGGCGTACACTGTTCGGACCATCCTGGATTCGAGACGCCGGATGGGGGGTCTCCAATATCTCGTGGACTGGGAGGGGTACGGATCCGGAGGAGCGGTGCTGGGTGCCGAGGAGGGACATTCTGGATCCGTCCCCTGATGACCGAATTCCATCGTGGTCATCCTCGCGCCCTGCTCCGCGTCCTCCTGGGCGTCCCCGAGGCCGGAGCGGCGCGGCTGGAGCCGCGCGTCAAGGGGGGTACTGTCACGGTTTTCGGCCGAGGCAGCTCCTCCCTCCTTGTTCGGGGCGAGTTTCGCCGGTCGTCGTCTCCGGAGTACTAGCTGCCACTGCTCCATGTTTCCTGTTTTGATTAGTTTTGTCTGTTAGCCACACCTGTCTTGTGTTATGTCTCATTAAGCACCCTATTTAGTTTCCTTGTTGTTAGTGTAGTGTTGTGTGTAATTGTTTTGTGTCAGGTGTTTATGCGTGTCCCGTGTTTAGGCACGCCATTTGCTAATTAGCTTCCTCCTCGGTTGAGGAGAGTTTTGCGCCCTGTGTTGTGCGCTCGTGTTTGGACGCCTGTGTGCGTCTTTTGGCCTCTGGCTGTTTTTGGATTATTTTGCACTCTCCAGTAAAGCCTTGTTGGACTGTCTCTCTGCTTCTGCGCCTGATTCCACACCACACCATTTCTAACATCGTGACAGTCTGATTGAGTTATTGACATTTAGACTGTGTTAAAGTGATGACGGCGTGTCAGAGAGGAGGTGCTGATTAGGGAGATGGTAAAGGTGGAAGACCAGGGGAGGAGGTGCTAATTAGGGAGATGGTAAAGGTGGAAGACCAGGGGATGAGGTGCTGATTAGGGAGATGGTAAAGGTGGAAGACCAGGGGAGGAGGTGCTGATTAGGGAGATGGTAAATGTGGAAGACCAGGGGATGAGGTGCTGATTAGGGAGATGGTAAAGGTGGAATGAAATGTAATTAAATATTTTTTGAGGGGGGGAATGAACGCAATATAGTTTAAAATGACTAAAACCAAATCGAACCTGTGTAGAAATTATAATGGACCTACATTCAGTTTCTTGACTGTGTCCAGCTCACCGAAATGAAAGATAGACAATCAGTGAGCATCGAAACTTCAAAAAAAGTATGGAAAGAGGACAATTTTTGCGAGAAAATATAACATATTTTCAGTGCAGCCCTCCGGACCTTGTTGAAGACCGAATGCGGCCCATGGGGCAAAATGATATTGACACCCCTGCCGTAGACCTTTACAAAGAGTCTCAGGCATCACCAGCCACCAATCTCCTCAAAATGGAGGACAGTATGGCTTTGACTTCAACCATCAGACCCTCCATTACGGCTCAAATAGACTCACATTCTCAGTCTCAACTGTCACCAGTCACCCATTGTGACTCAGTGTTCCCTGAAAGAAGTTCCCCCGCCCCGTCGCCTGCCATCTTGGCTCTGAGACACTGGCCGTGGGCACACCTCATCTGTCCTAGTCTGTTCCAGTCGCCCCTTCATTAGGCCAGATTACTATAACAGACTGCACGTGACTCTGACTGACCCGCATGAGGAGACAACTCACTCTCTGACTAGCATAGACCCTCCTCTCGAATAATACCATCCATCCTTCTCTCACTCTATCCATCTGCCCATCTCTGTCACCTGTTCTTCTCACCCTGTCTTTCATTCCTTCTACCCTCCTCCTTTCTATGTTCTGTCCATCGATCAGTCCGTCTATAGTTCCCCTCTATCAGTCTGTCTATAGTTCCCCTCTATCAGTCTGTCTATAGTTCCCCTCTATCAGTCTGTCTATAGTTCCCCTCTATCAGTCTGTCTATAGTTCCCCTCTATCAGTCTGTCTATAGTTCCCCTCTATCGTCCTTCTCTGTCATCGTCATCTCATCATCATGTTTTTCGTCATCTTGTTCTGGAGGAAGCTAGCTGGCATAGCTAGAAAGTCATAACATTGGATTTTAAACCAATACCTTAACTACACTGCTAACCCTAATGCCAAACCCTACCTTTAAATTAAGATCAAAAATTAAAATGAAATAAAACAAAACATGCATTTTTACAATATAGCCAATTTTGACTTTGCAGTTAGCCTATCTAATGGGAAATCGCTCATTTCTGCTTCCAGGACAAGACTCATGACAATAAATGTAAATCAATCTCTCTCTCTCTCTCTCTCTCTCTCTCTCTCTCTCTCTCTCTCTCTCTCTCTCTCTCTCTCTCTCTCTCTCTCTCTCTCTCTCTCTCTCTCTCTCTCTCTCTCTCTCTCGTTACTTAGGAGCCTGAGGAGACAGGGGAATAAAACTATGGGAGATGTGTGAAGGATGGACGGAGGTGAGACGCGAGAGACTGGTGGGACAGATATGCTACCCTCCAGTCCCTCGACTTCTTGGCGCTGACGGAAACATGGATTACCACTGAAAACACTGCTACTCCTACTGCTCTCTCCTCGTCTGATCATGTGTTCTAGCATACCCCGAGAGCATCTGGTCAGCGGGGCGGTGGCACAGGAATCCTCATCTCTCCCAAGTGAACATTCTCTCTTTCTCCCCTGACCCATCTGTCTATCTCCTCATTTGAATTCCATGCTGTCACAGTCACTAGCCCATTCAAGCTTAACATCCTTGTCATTTATCGCCCTCCAGGTTCCCTTGGAGAGTTCATCAATGAGCTTGACGCCTTGATAAGTTCCTTTCGATCCCTCTGATGTCAACAACTACAGACCAGTATCCCTTCTTTTTTTTCTCTCCAAATCTCTTGAGCGTGCCATCTTTAGCCAACTCTCTTGCTATCTCTCTCAGAATGACCTTCTTGATCCAAACCAGTCAGGTTTCGAGACTGCTCTTCTCTGTGTCACGGAGGCTCTCCGCACTGCTAAAGCTAACTCTCTCTCCTCTGCTCTTGTCCTTCTAGACCTGTCTGCTGCCTTTGATACTGTGAACCATCAGATCCTCCTCTCCACCCTCTCTGAGTTGGGCATCTCCGCGCGGCTCACTCTTGGATTACGTCCCTACCTGACCGGTCGCTCCTACCAAGTGGCGTGGTGAGAATCTGTCTCCGCACCACGTGCTCTCACCACTGGTGTCCCCCAGGAGCTCAGTTCTAGGCCCTCTCCTATTCTCGCTATACACCAAGTCACTTGGCTCTGTCATATCCTCACATGGCCTCTCCTATCATTGCTACACAGACGACACACAACTAATCTTCTCCTTTCCCCCTTCTGATAACCAGGTGGCGAATCGCATCTCTGCATGTCTGGCAGACATATCAGTATGGATGACGGATCACCACCTCAAGCTGAACCCTGGCAAGACGGAGCTGCTCTTCTTCCCGGGGAAGGACTGCCCATTCCATGATCTCGCCATCACGGTTGACAACTCCGTTGTGTCCTCCTCCCAGAGTGCGAAGAGCCTTGGCGTGACCCTGGACAACACCCTGTCGTTCTCCGCTAACATCAAGGCGGTGACCCGATCCTGTAGGTTCATGCTATACAACATTCGGAGAGTACGACCCTGCCTTACACAGGAAGCGGCACAGGTCCTAATCCAGGCACTTGTCATCTCCCGTCTGGATTACTGCAACTCGCTGTTGGCTGGGCTCCCTGCCTGTGCCATTAAACCCCTACAACTCATCCAGAATGCCGCAGCCCGTCTGGTGTTCAACCTTCCCAAGTTCTCTCATGTCACCCTGCTCCTCCGCACACTCCACTGGCTTCCAGTTGAAGCTCGCATCTGCTACAAGACCATGGTGCTTGCCTACGGAGCTGTGAGAGGAATGGCACCTCCGTACCTTCAGGCTCTGATCAGTCCCTACACCCAAACGAGGGCATTGCGTTCATCCACCTCTGGCCTGCTGGCCCCCCTACCTCTGTGGAAGCACAGTTCCCGCTCAGCCCAGTCAAAACTGTTCGCTGCTCTGGCACCCCAATGGTGGAACAAGCTCCCTCACGACGCCAGGACAGCGGAGTCACTCACCACCTTCCGGAGACACTTGAAACCCCACCTCTTTAAGGAATACCTGGGATAGGATAAAGTAATCCTTCTACCCCCCCTTACCCCACAAAAAAAAGAAAAAAAAGAAGAAAAAAAATATATATATATATACACATTGTAAAGTGGTTATCCCACTGGCTATAAGGTGAATGTACCAATTTGTAAGTCGCTCTGGATAAGAGCGTCTGCTAAATGATGTAAATGTAAATGTAAATGTACAATAGGACAGTTTGGGAGCTACAGAATCTCTGAATTCAGTCTAATATAACTTTAAATAACTCTGAACAGGAGATACAGAGGGAGTTACACTCTACGCAGTACAATAACAATGACACAGACACACACACACAGACACACAGACACACAGACACACACACAGACACACAGACACACACACACACACACAGACACACAGACACACAGACACACACACACACACACAGACACACACACACACACACAGACACACAGACACACAGACACACAGACACACACACACACAGACACACAGACACACAGACACACACACACACACACACACACAGACACACAGACACACACACAGAAACACAGGGAGCGGAGAGAAGTGAAGTGAAGTGGCAGTCAGGCTTTTGTCCCGACTCCCACACACTACGAGATGGATCAGGAGGGGATGCCAGCTAGTGTCACATCAGAACATTTCCCCACAGAGAGAGAGAGAGAGAGAGAGAGAGAGAGAGAGAGAGAGAGAGAGAGAGAGAGAGAGAGAGAGAGAGAGAGAGAGAGAGAGAGAGAGGTAGAGAGAGAGAGAGAGAGAGAGAGAGAGAGGGTGAGAGAGAGAGAGGGAGGTGGGGAGAGGGGGGGGAGGGAGAGAGAGTGTGGGGGACAGAGAGAAAGAGAGAGAGGGGGGAGGAGGGAGGGTAATGGACAGAGAGGGAAGGGAAAAGAGTGAAAGAGATATAAATCAAAGAGTGAGAGGGAGGAGAGAGATGAAAAAAGCAGATGGGTGTAAGAAAGGGAGAGGAGATGGAGAGATGGAGAGATGGAGAGATGAGGAGATGGAGAGATGAGAGATGGAGAGATGGAGAGATGAGGAGATGAGGATATGAGGAGATGAGGAGATGGAGAGATGAGGAGATGGAGAGATGAGGAGATGAGGAGATGAGGAGATGGAGAGATGGAGAGATGAGGAGATGGAGAGATGGAGAGATGAGGAGATGGAGAGATGGAGAGATGAGGAGATGGCGAGATGAGATGGAGAGATGGAGAGATGGAGAGATGGAGAGATGAGGAGATGAGGAGATGAGGAGATGGAGAGATGGAGAGATGGAAGTATGAGGAGATGGAGAGATGGAGAGATGAGGAGATGGAGAGATGGAGAGATGGAGAGATGAGGAGTTGGAAAGATGGAGAGATGAGGAGATGGAGAGATGGAGAGATGTGGAGATGAGGATATGAGGAGATGGAGAGATGATGGGCCCCGTGTAGGGGGAAGAGGGAAGAGGGGGAGGGAGAGGGAAGAGGGGGGAGGGAAGAGGGAAGAGGGGAGGGGGAAGAGGGAAGAGGGGAGAGAGGGAAGAGGGGGGGGAAGGAAGAGGGGAAAGAGGGAAGAGGGAAGAGGGGAGGGAAGAGGGAGAGGGGGAGGGAGAGGGGAGGGGGAAGAGGGAGGGGGGAAGGAAGAGGGGGGGAAAGAGGGAAGAGGGAAGGGGGGAGGGGAAGGGAAGGGAAGAGAGGGGAGGGGGGGGGGAGCGAAGAGGGGGGGAGGGATATTGCTGTTTGCTTTTTGAAAAAGGATGAGAAGGATTAAGAGATGCTAGAAGGAGGATGTGAACCAGAACAAGGAGCTCCTCTCTCTCTCTCCTAGTAACGGGCCGAATGTTCCCTCCCCTTCCAAAATTAGAAAGATGCTAACACCTGCCAAATAACCAGTAACGAAAAACCCAAACACCGTAGCTACTGCTACTCAGGCATCCCATTCTATTTCCAACAGATTCTACGGTACCAGTTACGTTTATGTACACTATAAAAAAATATTGTGTTAGTTCCACTTTTAAAAATGTAGGCAACTATTCGCATCAGACTTTTGAGTATTTAAACATGATGTATTTTTACGTATAATACACTTAACTTTTAGTGCTTCACAAACACTAATATATTAAGTCCAGCATAGATCATTAGATCTACTTAATTGATTGTGTCTTCGTGTTAAACATGGCTTTAGGGATTTCATCGCTTGACATTTTTATCCACTTCAGCAGGAATTGTTGAGAGCAGTGCTCATTCCACTAACTAACAGGAGGTACAAGCTTTGTAGCTTGATGTATTCGCCTCCGCAAAGTCGTGGCACGTGTGAACTTACTAATAGTGAGAATGGGTGGTTTCATCATTGAATGTCAAATTAGACGACGGTTTTGATATCCGATAGCATAGCAAACTGTTTGATACTAATATAGAAATGTGCTTTTTGTTCTTCAAATATGCATAGAATATTGTGTAAAAGTATCGTAAAGTAAAAAAAAAAAGATCAATTACCCACAATCCTCTGAAAACAGAGCCACATGGCAAGTTGTTGGAAGAACTTAAAATTCTTAAAATGAACAGAAATATTTGGAAAATGTAGTAAGTTAAACACAATGTTCCTTGTAGTTGTTTTTACACACAAATACTTGGTTATATTATTATATTAAGCATTTATCTTATGTTGATAAAAAAATTTTAAAGGTTGTTTGAACAAGTGAAGTAGAGTAATGTACTAATTATATTCAAGTAAAGATCACAACTACATTTTGTTATGTCAAAATAATTGTATTTCCAAGTATAATTTACTAACCACCTAAGTCCTTTTTTACAGTGTAGATCTGTCCAGGAGAGACTTACCACAGAGACAGACACAGACTGGGTTGATAAGAGAAGGCTGGCTAACAGAGAGACAGAGACAGAGACAGAGACAGGACACACACACACACACACACGACACAGACACACACACACACACACACACACACACACACACACACACACACACACACACACACACACACACACACACACAGACACACACACACACACACACAGGAAGTAACGTATCTCACCACTCTCCTCCAGTTGGAAGTCGTCTTGGTAACGGTATTTCTCCGGTCCGCACGCCACGAAGATGTCCTCATCACCGAAGAAGTCCTGGAGACATGTCACCTGGCAGAACACACACAGAGACTGGAGGGTTAGAGATCATACACACACACACACACACACAGAGAGACACAGACACAGACACAGACACAGACACAGACACACACAAACACACACACACACACACACACACGCACAGACACACAGACACAGACACAGACACACACACACACACACACACACACACACACACACAGAGAGAGAGAGAGAGAGAGAGAGAGCTCAAAGACATTGCTCCTGCATTTTTAACAAAATATATAGATTTAGAGTTAGATAAAGTAGGATTTTTTGGCAGGGACATATACAGGATGCTACCCTCCACAACATAACCTTCATTCCAAACCAAAACTCCAAACCTACAACCTGATTTTGGACGGAATTACCTGGAAAGTTTTCTACTACCAAGGATTACTATTCTCAAACTATACAGCAAATGCTCTGGCAAACAAACAGAAACCTGAAAACACCATCCAACCTGGAGCTGAGTGAGTAATGTTTAATATGAAGCTATTTTTCACTTTCAAAAACCAACAAGAAAAATACATTACAATGATATATTTTATTTTATAAGGACTGAATGCTAAGGCTACCAAGCTTAAGCTTACTTGACCAAGAGATACAATTTCAATTAGCACTGACGTGTGAAGTGAGAGGTGTCAAAGCCCCTGAGGCCAACAATGGCAGGAGAGTCGTACAGTCTACCCCAACCAAATGGAGAGGCCTTAGAAGCACCCCCCCCCACTGTTCAGAGGTCATTAAAATACAGTACCCTCTGAATGTAAAAAACGACAAGACACGAAAAGAGTACAAATTGAAACTTCTTTTGGGGAAGCAGGAGACACTTTTTGCTGATTTGTATAAAAATGGGAACATAAGCAACCTTATCAATTGTCAATTGTCAAAGACTCCAGCCACCCTAGTCATAGACTGTTCTCTCTGCTACCGCACGGCAAGCGGTACCGGAGTGCCAAGTCTAGGTCCAAAAGACTTCTCAACAGCTTCTACCCACAAGCCATAAGACTCCTGAACAGCTAATCATGGCTACCCGGACTATTTGCACTGCCCCCCCACCCCATCCTTTTTACGCTGCTGCTACTCTGTTAAGTATTTATGCATAGTCACTTTAACTCTACCCACATGTACATATTACCTCAACTACCTCAACTAGCCGGTGCCCCCGCACATTGACTCTGCACCGTTACCCCCCTGTATATATAGCCTCCCTACTGTCACTTTATTTTACTTCTGCTCTTTGTTTTTCTCAACACTTTTTTTTTTTGTTGTTGTTTTATTCTTACTTTTTTTGTTTAAAATAAACGCACTGTTGGTTAAGGGCTGTAAGTAAGCATTTCACTGTAATGTCTGCACTTGTTGTATTCGGCGCATGTGACCAATAAAATTTGATTTGATTTGATTTGATTTATCTTCCACACAGACCATCCCCTGGCATGGCACAGTGCTATACTAGCACACTACCCCTCTGTTAAGAGGGGGGGTGTTAGCGACGGGTGGAAACTCAGGATACTGGACAACGAGGACTCTGAGTTGTCTAATATTAATCTCTATAAATCTGGAACCGTTTTGGTTCAAGGCAACACCAAACAGTTCCAGCTGGACTTTCACCTAATCAAAGAAATAGCTCAGCAGGAGAAGCTCTCCCTTGAGAAAGATACCCCTACCCCGAAGCGGGTCAGACCAGACCTCTTCATTAAATAACCCCACAGAGCAACCCCAAGCAGAAAGTCAACTTCCCAGCACAGAGTACTACTCCCTCATTGAAATGAAGGATAAATTCACCCAGCTGGAGGTAAGGCAGGTGGAGCTGGAACAGCAGGTGAACACACTCCAGTCAGCACAGACCCAGACAACAGTCCAGCACAACAACACCCCCCTTAACTAGACCTGGAGAGCTGCAGGTAGAGAGAGACATGTCTGCACTCTGGACTGTGGTGAGACAACATCAACAGGAGAAAGAGCAGGAGCAGGAGAAGAACAGAGCACT
This sequence comes from Coregonus clupeaformis, assembly GCF_020615455.1. Lineage (NCBI taxonomy): Eukaryota > Metazoa > Chordata > Actinopteri > Salmoniformes > Salmonidae > Coregonus > Coregonus clupeaformis. The sequence continues at coordinate 713,309 of NW_025533531.1, read as the reverse complement.
AGAGGAGAGGATCAGAGTGCTGGAGGAGAAGGTGAGAACGATGACGGGTGACATAGAACAACCCATTAGAGAGCTGGCCACCCCCGCAGAGAAGCCAGCAGAACAGCCCACCTCAGATCCTGGCCAAAGTCTCGACACCGCAGCAGAACAGTACACCCTAGACCCTGACCATAGCCTCGACATCACACACAGACAAACAAATGAAGAACCCCAAGCCCTGGGGATCCCAACCCCTCTGAGCAACCCCCAGTCAGACACCCTGATAGCCCTCATGACGACCCCCCCACACCTACTGAGGACATACACAAGCCACAGATTGTACTCCTTATGGACTCAAACGGGAAATACATACAAGAAAATAAACTTTTTCCTAAACACACAGTGTCTAAACTCTGGTGTCCAAACACCCAGCGTGCCCTAGACCTTCTGTCTGAGGACCGACTAGGATCACCCAGCCACATAATAATACACACAGGCACAAACGACCTGAGAGCATAGCAGGAAAGGGTGGCCACAGCACTCAAGGGAGTGATAGAAAAAGCTTCTTCTACTTTCCCCAACGCACAAGTGGTTATCTCAACCCTGTTACCACGAAAATACTTCCACACTGCTACCATACAGCGGGTAAACGCAAGTATTTCCCATGACTGTGCATCAAAACCAAATGTCTTCCTTGCCCACCACTCCACCCTGGACGTGAACAGCCTTTACGACCAGGTCCACCTATACAAGGCAGCAGTGCCCACCTTCGCCCGGACCCTAAAGGATATCGCCCTCAACCGCAGACACAACACCTCACACAGGAGCAACAGATCAACAGACACCCCGCCCAGACCAGCGAGACACCCTCCCAGACCTGCGGGACCCCCCAGGACCTACACATAGAGGACCCCCACAGAGAGGACCTACATCCAGACCACAGCACCATCAACCACATCTACACCCCCCACCCCCACCAATTAACTCCCCCCCAAGTCAACCATGCCCACACCCCATTTAGGCCCCCCCCAGATCAGACCTATGCCCCTCCTACCCACCCCAAGCCCCCCACTCCCACAAAGAGGGCCTCAACATGAAAGTCACACGTACGCCCAGGCCGTGAGCAGGCAAACAGGCCCAACACCCACTCTTACACTAGCCCAAGCCAATGGCATGTACCAGATGCTCAGCAGGCTCTGCTCACAATTACTGGCCTGAGGCCAAACCACACAACCAACAACATTAGACACTTTATGGAACACAAAGCCTTCACTATTTCATCCTGGAATATCTAAGGCCTGAGGTCATCTGCCTTTGGCCTAAAGAGCAGGAATCTGGACTTCACCAAAGAAATCGGAAATACAGACATTGTCATCCTACAAGAAACATGGTATAGAGGAGACGGACCCACTGGTTGCCCTCTAGGTTACAGAGAGCTGGTAGTCCCATCCACCAAACTACCAGGTGTGAAACAGGGAAGGGACTCAGGGGGTATGCTAATTTGGTATAGAGCAGACCTAACTCACTCTATTAAATTAATCAAAACAGGAACATTTACATTTGGTTAGAAATTCAAAAGGAAATTATCTCAACTGAGAAAAATGTCCTCCTGTGTGCTACCTATATCCCCCCACTAGAATCCCCATTCTTTAATGAAGACAGTTTCTCCATCCTGGAGGGGGAAATCAATCATTTCCAGACCCAGGGACATGTACTAGTCTGTGGCGACCTAAATGCCAGAACTGGACAAGAACCTGACACCCTCAGCACACAGGGGGACAAACACCTACCTGGAGGTGACAGCATTCCCTCCCCCCATATGCCCCCTAGGCACAACTACGACAACATAACCAACAAAAACGGGTCACGACTCCTGCAGCTCTGTCGCACACTGGGTATGTACATAGTCAATGGTAGGCTTCGAGGGGACTCCTATGGTAGGTACACCTATAGCTCATCTCTTGGCAGTAGTACTGTAGACTACTTTATCACTGACCTCAACCCAGAGTCTCTCAGAGCATTCACAGTCAGCCCACTGACACCCCTATCAGACCACAGCAAAATCACAGTCTACTTGAACAGAGCAATACTCAATCATGAGGCATCAAAGCCAAAGGAACTGAATAATATTAAGAAATGCTATAGATGGAAGGAAAGTAGTGTTGAAACCTACCAAAAAACAATTAGGCAACAACAAATTCAATCCATTCTAGACAACTTCCTGGACAAAACGTTCCACTGTAATAGTGAAGGTGTAAACTTGGCAGTCGAAAACGTAAACAGTATATTTGACCTCTCAGCTTCCCTATCAAATCTAAAAATCTCTAACAGAAAACCAAAGAAAAGTAATAACAGTGATAAATGGTTTGATGAAGAATGCAAAAACCTAAGAAAGAAATTGAGAAACCTATCCAACCAAAAACATAGAGACCCAGAAAACCTGAGCCTACGCCTTCACTATGGTGAATCACTAAAACAATACAGAAATACACTACGGAAAAAGAAGGAACAGCATGTCAGAAATCAGCTCAATGTAATTGAAGAATCCATAGACTCTAACCACTTCTGGGAAAATTGGAAAACACTAAACAAACAACAACACGAAGAGCTATCTATCCAAAACGGAGATGTATGGGTAAACCACTTCTCAAATCTTTTTGGCCCTATAACAGAGAACAAACAGCAAAAAAAATATACATGATCAAATGCAAATCTTATAATCAACTATTAAAGACTACCAGAACCCACTGGATTCTCCAATTACATTGAATGAACTACAGGACAAAATACAAACCCTCCAACCCAAAAAGTCCTGTGGTGTTGATGGTATCCTCAATGAAATGATAAAATATACAGACCACAAATTTCAATTAGCTATACTTAAACTCTTTAACATCATCCTTAGCTCTGGCATCTTCCCCAATATTTGGAACCAAGGACTGATCACCCCAATCCACAAAAAGTGGAGACAAATTTGACCCCAATAACTACCGTGGGATATGCGTCAACAGCAACCTTGGGAAAATCCTCTGCATTATCATTAACAGCAGACTAGTTCATTTCCTCAGTGAAAACAATGTACTGAGCAAATGTCAAATTGGCTTTTACCAAATTACCGTACGACAGACCACGTATTCACCCTGCACACCCTAATTGACAAACAAACAAACCAAAACAAAGGCAAAGTCTTCTCATGCTTTGTTGATTTCAAAAAAGCTTTTGACTCAATTTGGCATGAGGGTCTGCTATACAAATTGATGGAAAGTGGGGTTGGGGGAAAAACATACGACATTATAAAATCCATGTACACAAACAACAAGTGTGCGGTTA
>NW_025533531.1:657500-705000 GCF_020615455.1 Coregonus clupeaformis | reverse complement strand
TCATCCCTGTCCTAGTCCTAGCATGCTGTCATCCCTGTCCTAGTCCTAGCATGCTGTCATCCCTGTCCTAGTCCTAGCATGCTGTCATCCCTATCCTAGTCCTAGCCAGCTGTCATCCCTGTCCTAGTCCTAGCATGCTGTCATCCCTGTCCTAGTCCTAGCATGCTGTCATCCCTGTCCTAGTCCTAGCATGCTGTCATCCCTATCCTAGTCCTAGCCAGCTGTCATCCCTATCCTAGTCCTAGCCAGCTGTCATCCCTGTCCTAGTCCTGGCATGCTGTCATCCCTGTCCTAGTCCTGGCATGCTGTCATCCCTGTCCTAGTCCTAGCCAGCTGTCATCCCTGTCCTAGTCCTGGCATGCTGTCATCCCTGTCCTAGTCCTAGCATGCTGTCATCCCTGTCCTAGTCCTAGCATGCTGTCATCCCTGTTCTAGTCCTAGCATGCTGTCATCCCTGTCCTAGTCCTAGCATGCTGTCATCCCTGTTCTAGTCCCAGCATGCTGTCATCCCTGTCCTAGTCCTAGCATGCTGTCATCCCTGTTCTAGTCCCAGCATGCTGTCATCCCTGTCCTAGTCCTAGCATGCTGTCATCCCTGTCCTAGTCCTAGCATGCTGTCATCCCTATCCTAGTCCTAGCCAGCTGTCATCCCTGTCCTAGTCCTAGCATGCTGTCATCCCTGTCCTAGTCCTAGCATGCTGTCATCCCTGTCCTAGTCCTAGCATGCTGTCATCCCTATCCTAGTCCTAGCCAGCTGTCATCCCTATCCTAGTCCTAGCCAGCTGTCATCCCTGTCCTAGTCCTGGCATGCTGTCATCCCTGTCCTAGTCCTGGCATGCTGTCATCCCTGTCCTAGTCCTAGCCAGCTGTCATCCCTGTCCTAGTCCTGGCATGCTGTCATCCCTGTCCTAGTCCTAGCATGCTGTCATCCCTGTCCTAGTCCTAGCATGCTGTCATCCCTGTTCTAGTCCCAGCATGCTGTCATCCCTGTCCTAGTCCTAGCATGCTGTCATCCCTGTTCTAGTCCCAGCATGCTGTCATCCCTGTTCTAGTCCTAGCATGCTGTCATCCCTGTCCTAGTCCTGGCATGCTGTCATCCCTGTCCTAGTCCTAGCATGCTGTCATCCCTGTCCTAGTCCTGGCATGCTGTCATCCCTGTCCTAGTCCTGGCATGCTGTCATCCCTGTCCTAGTCCTAGCCAGCTGTCATCCCTGTCCTAGTCCTAGCATGCTGTCATCCCTGTCCTAGTCCTAGCATGCTGTCATCCCTGTCCTAGTCCTAGCATGCTGTCATCCCTGTCCTAGTCCTAGCATGCTGTCATCCCTGTCCTAGTCCTAGCATGCTGTCATCCCTGTTCTAGTCCCAGCATGCTGTCATCCCTGTCCTAGTTGCTAGCTACACTCAGGGTACTCACACTACCTCAGCTCACCTCTGGAAATATTAATGACAAAACTCAGTCCTTAGCCATGCATAGGTTAATTCATCTGCACATCTCACAGTATCTAGCTCCGGCTGTGTCTAGTGAGCAAGCAGACCGCCTGAGACAGGGAGATATTGAAACAGACAGACAGGACGCATGCACGCATGCACAAACGCACGCACGCACGCACACACACACACACACACACACACACACACAACACACACACACACACTGAGCCAGAGACAGCCATGTTGTGAGTGTTGTGAGTCTCTGTGCTGATGGTTTAATAACAGTGTCTGCTGGGAAAGGTCATTAGGTCTAATTAACAGCCTGTGATTGGATAAAGACTGGTTAGACTGTTCTTGATTGGTTAAACACTACTAGAGGTTGTTGTTTAAGAAGAGCGAGAGACCGAAAAGGAAAGAAAGAGAGAGAGAGAGAGAGAGAGAGAGAGAGAGAGAGAGAGAGAGAGAGAGAGAGAGAGAGAGAGAGAGAGAGACAGAGAGAGAGAGAGAGAGAGAGAGAGAGAGAGAGAGAGAGAGACAGAGAGAGAGAGAGAGAGACAGAGAGAGAGAGAGAGACAACGATAGAGTGATGAACAGATAAACAGAAATGGAGTGGAGTGGAGTTGGGTGGAGTGGGGTGGAGTGGAGTGGAGAGACAAGGTTGTGTCTGTATTGTCTGCAACAATCTGTAATTTACAGGACAGGAGTGCAGGACCATGTTGGGTGAAAGAAACCATCCTGTCATATTAAGTAGAGCATGGCGCTTGGGTTCGATCCCCGGAACCACCCATACGTAAAAAAAATAAAAATAAAAATTATGCACACATGACTGTAAGTCGCTTTGGATAAAATCGTCTGCTAAATGGCATATTATTATTATTATTATTATTATTATTATTATTATTATTATTTTTATTATTATTATTATTAAACCATGTGGTTGAGGTTTATTCATGTGCAACACAAGCCTCAGTCCAGCTTCTCAGTAACTATATGCAGCCAAGACAGAACGATAAAAGCAGTCAGAGACCCACTAAAGCAACAAGAGTCTGAGTTCAGAATTCAGAATTCAGAATTCAGTGAGAATTCAAACGAATTGATCAAAGCTGCTAATGAGAACCTTGATGACCTGGTAAATAGTCTTGATATGTTCGTCAAAAGAGAGATCAGGGTCCAGAGTAACGCCGAGGTCCTTCACAGTTGTTTTTGAGATGACTGTACGACCATCAAGATTAATTGTCAGATCCAAACAGAAGATCTCTTTGTTTCTTGGGACCTAGAACTAGCATCTCTGTTTTGTCCGAGTTTAAAAGTTAAAAAATGTGCCACCATCCACTTCCTTATGTCTGAAACACAGGCTTCCAGGGTAGGCCATTTTGGGGCTTCACCATGTTTCATCGAAATGTACAGCTGTGTGTCGTCCGCATTGCAATGAAAGTTAACATTTTGTTTCCGAATGACATCACCAAGAGGTAGAATATATAGTGAAAACAATAGTGGTCCTAAAACGGAACCTTGAGGAACACCGAAACTTAGAATTGATTTGTCAAAGGACAAACCATCCACAGAGACAAACTGATATCTTTCCGACAGATAAGATCTAAACCTGGCAAGAACTTGTCCGTGTGGACCAATTAGGGTTTCCAATCTCTCCAAAAGAATGCGGTGATTGATGGTGTCAAAAGCAGCACTAAGGTCTAGGAGCACGAGGACAGATGCAGAGCCTTGGTCTGACGCCATTAAAAGGTCATTTACCACCTTCACGAGTGCAGTCTCAGCACTATGATGGGGTCTAAAACCAGACTGAAGCGTTTAGGATACATTTTTTGTCTTCAGGAAGGCAGTGAGTTGCTGCACAACAGCTTTTTTCAAAAGAATTTGAGAGGATTTTTTAAATATTTTCTGGGTCAAAGTTTGGCTTTTTCAAGAGAGGCTTTATTACTGCCACTTTTAGTGAGCTTGGTTCAGATCCAGTGGATAGGGAGCCATTTATTATGTTCAACATAGGAGGGCCAAGCACAGGAAGTAGCTCTTTCAGTAGTTTAGTTGGAATAGGGTCCAGTAGGCAGCTTGAAGGTTTAGAGGCCATTACTATTTTTGTGAATGTGTCAAGGGATACAGGATAAAAAAACTTTAGTGTCTCCATTGATCCTAGGTCCTGGCAGTTTTGTGCTGACTCAGGACAGCTGAGCTTTGGAGAAATACGCAGATTCAAAGAGGAGTCTGTAATTTGCTTTCTAATGATCATGATCTTTTCATCGAAGAAGTTCATGAATTCATCACTGCTGAAGTGAAAGGCATCCTCTCTTGGGGAATGCTGCTTTTTAGTTAGCTTTGCGACAGTATCAAATAGACATTTGGATTGTTCTTATTCTCCTCAATTAGGTTAGAAAAATAGGCTGATTGAGCAGCAGTGAGGGCTCTTCGATATTGCTCTGTACTTTCTTTCCAAGCCAGTCGGAAGACTTCCAGTTTGGTGGAGCGCCATTTCCGTTCCAATTTTCTGGAAGCTTGCTTCAGGGCTCTGGTATTTTCTGTATACTAGGGAGCTAGTTTCTTGTGACAAATGTTTTTTGTTTTTAGGGCTGCGACTGCATCTAGGGTATTACGCAAGGTTACATTTAGATCCTCAGTTAGGTGGTTAACCGATTTTTGTACTCCGACATCCTTGAGTAGGTGGAGGGAGTCTGGAAGGGCCTCTAGGAATCTTTGGGTTGTCAGAGAATTTATAGCGCAGCTTTTGATGGTCCTTGGTTGGGGTCTGAGCAGATTATTTGTTGCGATTGCAAACGTAATAAGATGGTGGTCAGATAGTCCAGGGTAATGAGGAAAAACATTTAGATCCACAATATTTATTCCACGGGACAAAACTAGATCCAGGGTATGACTGTGGCAATGAGTAGGTCCGGAGACATGTTGGACAAAACCCACTGAGTCGATGATGGCTCCGAAAGCCTTTTGGAGTGGGTCTGTGGACTTTTCCATGTGAATATTAAAGTCACCAAAATTAGAATATTATCTGCCATGACTACAAGGTCTGATAGGGAACTCAGTGAGGAACTCTGTATACGGCCCAGGAGGCCTGTAAACAGTAGCTATAAAAAGTGATTGAGTAGGCTGCATAGATTTCATGACTAGAAGCTCAAAAGATGAAAACGCAGTCATTTTGGGGGGGTAAAATGCGTAAATGTTAGCAACACCTCCGCCTTTGCGGGATGCGAGGGGGATATGGTCACTAGTGTAACCAGGAGGAGAGGCCTCGTTTGACACAGTAAATTCATCAGGCTTAAGCCATGATACATTTTGTATGCCTTCTCAAACAGCTATATGCATTCACACATCATGTCTTCTCTTGAGTTGGACTCGGGGATGGAACAACTGTTGATCATCTGAGCTTGTTTTTGGGGGAGTATGTTTGTCTCCCACATCTGTTGCTAATTGATTGGTAATGATGTTAGGCACAATATAGGATAATTGTTTGCCAAAAATGTAATTTTTATAAATGCCATTCCTGGTTATAGGTAACAATCCTTCGTATGAACTGCGTACATTATTGCGTATGTAAAGGATGGGTCCCAATCTCGCAAAGGCCAGGTGGACAGTCTGCCAGTCGCTTGGGATGGGGGGAGGTTTTAACGGGTGGAATAGTGGACAACAATTGGAGGTTTACTCAGTAGCAGTGAAAATATCATGGTACACCTCTATGGACACTCTTTATGGTACTTTTTAATGGTAAGTTTACAATCATATGTTATGATAGCCTAATAGTTGGCTTTATACAGCACCCGATGTCACAGGAAGGCCAAAAAGATCATTCAAGGACATCAACCACCCGAGCCACTGCCTGTTCACCCCGCTATCATCCAGAAGGCGAGGTCAGTACAGGTGCATCAAAGCTGGGGCCGAGAGACTGAAAAAAAGCTTCTATCTCAAGGCCATCAGACTGTTAAATAGCCACCACTAGCACATTAGAGGCTGCTGCTGCCTATTGAAATCACTGGCCACTTTAAGAAATGGAACACTAGTCACTTTAATAATGTTTACATATCTTGCACTACTCATCTCATATGTATATACTGCATTCTATTCTATAATATTCTACTGTATCTTAGTCCATGCCGCTCTGTCATTGCTTGTCCATATATGTACAGTGGGGGAAAAAAGTATTTAGTCAGCCACCAATTGTGTAAGTTCTCCCACTTAAAAAGATGAGAGAGGCCTGTAATTTTCATCATAGGTACACGTCAACTATGACAGACAAAATGAGATTTTTTTTCTCCAGAAAATCAAATTGTAGGATTTTTAATGAATTTATTTGCTAATTATGGTGGAAAATAAGTATTTGGTCAATAACAAAAGTGTCTCAATACTTTGTTATATACCCTTTGTTGGCAATGACACAGGTCAAACGTTTTCTGTAAGTCTTCACAAGGTTTTCACACACTGTTGCTGGTATTTTGGCCCATTCCTCCATGCAGATCTCCTCTAGAGCAGTGATGTTTTGGGGCTGTCGCTGGGCAACATGGACTTTCAACTCCCTCCAAAGATTTTCTATGGGGTTGAGATCTGGAGACTGGCTAGGCCACTCCAGGACCTTGAAATGCTTCTTACGAAGCCACTCCTTCGTTGCCCGGGTGGTGTGTTTGGGATCATTGTCATGCTGAAAGACCCAGCCACGTTTCATCTTCAATGCCCTTGCTGATGGAAGGAGGTTTTCACTCAAAATCTCACGATACATGGCCCCATTCATTCTTTCCTTTACACGGATCAGTCGTCCTGGTCCCTTTGCAGAAAAACAGCCCCAAAGCATGATGTTTCCACCCCCATGCTTCACAGTAGGTATGGTGTTCTTTGGATGCAACTCAGCATTCTTTGTCCTCCAAACACGACGAGTTGAGTTTTTACCAAAAAGTTATATTTTGGTTTCATCTGACCATATGACATTCTCCCAATCTTCTTCTGGATCATCCAAATGCACTCTAGCAAACTTCAGACGGGCCTGGACATATACTGGCTTAAGCAGGGGACACGTCTTGCACTGCAGGATTTGAGTCCCTGGCGGCGTAGTGTGTTACTGATGGTAGGCTTTGTTACTTTGGTCCCAGCTCTCTGCAGGTCATTCACTAGGTCCCCCCGTGTGGTTCTGGGATTTTTGCTCACCGTTCTTGTGATCATTTTGACCCCACGGGGTGAGATCTTGCGTGGAGCCCCAGATCGAGGGAGATTATCAGTGGTCTTGTATGTCTTCCATTTCCTAATAATTGCTCCCACAGTTGATTTCTTCAAACCAAGCTGCTTACCTATTGCAGATTCAGTCTTCCCAGCCTGGTGCAGGTCTACAATTTTGTTTCTGGTGTCCTTTGACAGCTCTTTGGTCTTGGCCATAGTGGATTTTGGAGTGTGACTGTTTGAGGTTGTGGACAGGTGTCTTTTATACTGATAACAAGTTCAAACAGGTGCCATTAATACAGGTAACGAGTGGAGGACAGATGAGCCTCTTAAAGAAGAAGTTACAGGTTTGTGAGAGCCAGAAATCTTGCTTGTTTGTAGATGACCAAATACTTATTTTCCACCATAATTTGCAAATAAATTCATAAAAAATCCTACAATGTGATTTTCTTTTCTCAATTTGTCTGTCATAGTTGACGTGTACCTATGATGAAAATTACAGGCCTCTCTCATCTTTTTAAGTGGGAGAACTTGCACAATAGGTGGCTGACTAAATACTTTTTTCCCCCACTGTATATATTCTTAAATTCCATTCCTTACTTTTTTGTGTGTATTGGGTATATGTTGTGAAATTGTTAGATATTACTGCACTGTCAGAGCTAGAAGCACAAGCATTTCTCTACATCGCTATACACGTGTATGTGACAAATAACATTTTATTTTATTTTATTTGGTTTATCACATTTTAAGCTAAACGTTCTGATCTGTTGTGTCAGCCACATTGTGTGAAAAAGGGGTTTTGATGCTAGTGGTTGTTTTAATTTGAGATCTATCGCAAACCACAACTGTCCCAGAGTATGTTTGGAATATTTATTTCTCGCACAGAATAGGTCGACTTTTGTACTATGGGGGATAGTAGATTGACATGGGCCAGTGCTTTTGCTGTTCGTTAGGCCTACTCATCTTGTTGGCTGATATGCACCTCGGAATTGGATAAGGGCACGCGCGGTTGTTTCCCTGATGTGTCTCTCTTCACTTGTAGCCTGTGAGAAGAGAAAGACCTGATCTCGTGACTGAGAGCCATGTGAGTGAGAGACGCTTCGAAGCGTGCAGCACTCCGGGCCAAGGGCACACCGGCCACTGGCCGCAAAAGGCATGGATTTCTTTAGGGTACATTACGGCCACACAAAGGGGATGCCGCCATGAAATTCTAGACATTATCAAGTGCTTGTCAAATTGTGAATGAGAGACAGATGAAGTGTGTACAGCCTGCGCAAAAAACAAAGCAGAGGTCATGCCTTTCAAGCGACTTTTTTCAAATCATCATTAGAATCATACAGCCTTACAATGTATTAAAAATCAAAACATATAGCCCAACGTTTGTAGAACAACTAAAGTTACATTAATAACTCTAAATGAAGCATAAAGGAGGACCTGTTTCTTTGTTAACCGCTCAACACTGAATAGCCGCATGTGGCCACTCCCTCAAATCGTTTGGAGAAAATATCCTTTCTATGTTATTCAGCTTTGTTCAGTTGTATTCTTCATACTATAAAATTATGTAAAATAACGCCAAGGAATTCTAAGCAAATCTTGTCTGCTAAATGAACTAGTGTAGCCCACAGCCATATGGAATAGCCAGATCAGGACCTAACATAAGGACAACTCAGAGTACGCTATTCTGTTCTTCTGAAATAGACTACATTTTCAGCTTCTTTAGACCTGTCTAAAATAAATAATGGATTTATTGTGAAGGTGTAGGCTATATTACATGGATTTATTAGACTTTTTAAAAGGTAGATGTTCACAAAGGTCTGCATCAGTGGCTTGTAGGCTGTGCGTGGAAGCCAGGAGATGCTAAATGTGTTTATGTTAATTAACGGTCAATTACCGTGAGAGCACCAGCTGACTAAATTTCGTGACCGTCACAGCCCTAGTTACAGCCCTAGTTACAGCCCTAGTTACAGCCCTAGTTACAGCCCTAGTTACAGCCTTATTCTACACAGAATGCCCCATAATGACAAAGCAAAAAAAAACTGCTTTTTATAAATTTTAGAGAATTTATAGAAAATTAAAAAATGAAATAACACATTTACATAAGTATTCAGACCCTTGCTCAGTACTTTGTTGAAGCACCTTCGGCAGTGATTACAGCCTCCAGTCTTCTTGGGTATGACGCTAGAAGCTTGGCACACCTGTATTTGGGGAGTTCCTCCCATTCTTCTCTGCTGATCCTCTCAAGCTCTGTCAGGTTGGATGGATAGCGTCGCTGCACAGATATTTTCAGGTCTCTCCAGAGATGTTCGATCGGGTTCAAGTCCAGCTCTGGCTGGGCCAACAATTCAGAGACTTGTCCCGAAGCCACTCCTGCGTTGTCTTGGCTGTGTGCTTCGGGTCGTTGTCCTGTTGGAAGGTGAACCTTCGCCCCAGTCTGAGGTCCTGAGCGCTCTGGAGCAGGTTTTCATCAAGGATCTCTCTGTACTTTGCTCCGTTCATCTTTCCCTCGATCCTGACTAGTCTCCCAGTCCTTGCTGCTGAAAAACTTCCCCACAGCATGATGCTGCCACCACCATGCTTCACTGTAGGGATGGTGCCAGGTTTCCTCCAGACGTGACGCTTGGCATTCAGGCCAAATAGTTCAATCTTCATTTCATCAGACCAGAGAATCTTGTTGCTAATGGTCTGAGAGTCCTTTAGATGCCTTTTGGCAAACTCCAAGCGGGCTGTCATGTGCCTTTTACTGAGGAGTGGCTTCCGTCTGGCCACTCTACCATAAAGGCCGGGTTGGTGGAGTGCTGCAGAGATGGTTGTCCTTCTGGAAGGTTCTCCCATCTCCACAGAGGAACTCTGGAGCTCTGTCAGAGTGACCATCGGGTTCTTGGTCACCTCCCTGACCAAGGCCCTTCTCCCCCGATTGCTCAGTTTGGGCGGGCAGCCAGCTCCAGGAAGAGTCTTGGTGGTTCCAAACTTCTTCCATTTAAGAATGATGGAGTCCACTGTGTTCTTGAGGACCTTCAATGCTGCAGAAATGTTTGGTACCCTTCCCGAGATCTGTGCCTCGACACAATCCTGTCTCGGAGCTCTATGGAGAATTCCTTCGACCTCATGGCTTGGTTTTTGCTCTGACATGCACTGTCAACTGTGGGACCTTATATAGACAGGTGTGTGCCTTTCCAAATCATGTCGAATCAATTGAATTTACCACAGGTGGACTCCAATCAAGTTGTAGAAACATCTCAAGGATGATCATTGGAAACAGGATGCACCTGAGTGGAATTTTGAGTCTCATAGCAAAGGGTCTGAATACTTATGTAAATAAGGTATTTATGTTTTCAATTTTTAATAAATTAGCCAAAAAAATTACAAACATGTTTTTGCGTTGTCATTATGGGGTATTGTGTTGATGAGGACAATTTTTTATTTAATCCATTTTAGAATAAGGCAGTAACGTAACAAAATGTGGAAAAAGTAAAGGGGTCTGAATAATTTCCGAATGCACTGTATTTCTATTCCTTATTTTACTAGGTAAGTTGACTGAAAACACATTCTATTTTACAGCATCGACCTGTGGAAGGGTTGCAGGGGAGAGGAGAAGGGTTGACTAAGCCAACTGGAAGGTACACCAAATTATATATAATTATCTTTAACCGCATCCCCAAGACACTCTTAGGGTAAAAAAGCTTATGTGAGCTGTGTGGAGTTGTGTTAGATTGTAAAGAACTTTAGGGCAGAAATATTAGAGAAAATATGCCCACGTTTAGAGTACTTGCTAGGGTAGATAGAAGACCTAACAGAAGAGAGAGGAGGAAAGAGAGGAGGAGAGAGAGGAGATAGGAGTCTTAGCTAGGATGGATAGAAGACCTAACAGAAGAGAGAGGAGAGAGAGGAGTCTTAGCAAAGGTGGATAGAAGACCTAACAGAAGAGAGAGGAGAGAGAGGAGTCTTAGCAAAGGTGGATAGAAGACCTAACAGAAGAGAGAGGAGAGAGAGGAGTCTTAGCAAAGGTGGATAGAAGACCTAACAGAAGAGAGAGGAGAGAGAGGAGTCTTAGCAAAGGTGGATAGAAGACCTAACAGAGGAGAGAGCGGAGTCTTAGCTAGGGTGGCTAAAAGATCTAACAGAAGAGAAGAGAGAGAGTTGTCTTAGCTAGGGTGGAAATAATACCTAACAGAGGAGAGAGGAGAGAGAGGAGAGAGAGGAGTCTTAGCTAGGGTGGCTAAAAGATCTAACAGAAGAGAAGAGAAGAGAGAGAGGAGTCTTAGCTAGGGTGGATAGAAGACCTAACAGGAGAGAGGAGAGAGAGGAGAGAGAGGAGTCTTAGCTAGGGTGGATAAAAGACCTAACAGGAGAGAGGAGAGAGAGGAGAGAGAGGAGAGAGAGGAGTCATAGCTTTCGGTGGACAGCAGACCTAACAGGAGTCTTAGCTAGCTAAGTGTACCATACTGTGTGGAGTTGTGCAAAGTTTTAGAGCAGAAAGAAGCAAAAGGAGACAAAACAAGTAGAAGAGGAAAAGTGCAGAGTGAATTAGTTGAGGTGAAGACATGCTTTAGAGATATACCTGTGGAGACACAAACATTCAGGGTTCAGTGACAGAACTCTGATTAGTTTTCTCCATCTCGCCCACGGCTCGTCTGAATCAGCAGGCGAGAATAAACATTCAGTGACAACACCCTTCGCACCCATCGCTTATTTGGCTCGGCTATTTCAGTTTCTCAGGTTTATTTGGACCCTCATGTGTCATCAACTAACTGTTCTGGCTGGTTTCACAGCAATATCTGTCAGTTCAAACAGTGTGTGTGTGTGTGTGTGTGTGTGTGTGTGTGTGTGTGTGTGTGTGTGTGTGTGTGTGTGTGTGTGTGTGTGTGTGTGTGTGTGTGTGTGTGTGCGTGTGCGTGCGTGCGTACGTGCGTGCGTGCGTGCGTGCGTGCGTGCGTGCGTGCGTGCGTGCGTGCGTGCGTGCGTGCGTGCTAACCACTAAGGAGAAGAGATATAAATAGACTCAATCAGAAGCAGTGAGAGGAGACAGTGAGAGGAGACAGTGAGAGGAGACAGTGGGAGGAGACAGTGAGAGGAGAGTGGGAGGAGACAGAGGGAGGAGACAGTGAGATGATAATGTGAGAGGAGACAGTTAGAGGAGACGGTGAGAGGAGGTATTGGATGATAATGAAGACAATAGGAAAGAAAAGGTGGACTGATATTCTAATACTCGTACCAACTGATCATATCGCAGGGAGAAAATCTCACACAATCTCTCTCTCCCTCCAGAACAGAGCAGAACTGAACAGAAGAGAACCGAACTGAATGTAATTGTCCTGTACTGATTGAGATCTGTGAATCTCCAAACTGAAAATGAGAATGAGTGATTGAGATGATGTAATATGTAGACTGTGATATAATACATAGACGTTGGTGTATTATATAGACTGAGGTGTATAACAGCCATAGTGCTACTATACCCTGTCCCTCTACCACACCATAGAGCTACTATACCCTGTCCCTCTACCACACCATAGAGCTACTATACCCTGTCCCTCTACCACACCATAGAGCTACTATACCCTGTCCCTCTACCAAACCATAGAGCTGCTATACCCTGTCTCTCTACCACACCATAGAGCTACTATACCCTGTCTCTCTACCACACCATAGAGCTACTATACCCTGTCCCTCTACCAAACCATAGAGCTGCTATACCCCTGTCTCTCTACCACACCATAGAGCTACTATACCCCTGTCCCTCTACCACACCATAGAGCTACTATACCCTGTCCCTCTACCACACCATAGAGCTACTATACCCTGTCCCTCTACCACACCATAGAGCTACTATACCCTGTCCCTCTACCACACCATAGAGCTACTATACCCTGTCCCTCTACCACACCATAGAGCTACTATACCCTGTCCTCTCACCATAGAGCTACTATACCCTGTCCCTCTACCACACCATAGAGCTACTATACCCTGTCCCTCTACCACACCATGGAGCTACTATACCCTGTCCCTCTACCAAACCATAGAGCTACTATACCCTGTCCCTCTACCACACCATAGTGCTACTATACCCTGTCTCTCTACCACACCATAGAGCTACTATACCCTGTCTCTCTACCACACCATAGAGCTACTATACCCTGTCCCTCTACCACACCATAGAGCTACTATACCCTGTCCCTCTACCACACCATAGAGCTACTATACCCTGTCCCTCTACCACACCATAGAGCTACTATACCCTGTCCCTCTACCACACCATAGTGCTACTATACCCTGTCTCTCTACCACACCATAGAGCTACTATACCCTGTCCCTCTACCAAACCATAGAGCTACTATACCCTGTCTCTCTACCACACCATAGAGCTACTATACCCTGTCTCTCTACCACACCATAGAGCTACTATACCCTGTCTCTCTACCACACCATAGAGCTACTATACCCTGTCCCTCTACCACACCACAGAGCTACTATACCCTGTCCCTCTACCACACCATAGAGCTACTATACCCTGTCTCTCTACCACACCATAGAGCTACTATACCCTGTCCATCTACCACACCACAGAGCTACTATACCCTGTCCCTCTACCACACCATAGAGCTACTATACCCTGTCCCTCTACCACACCATAGAGCTACTATACCCTGTCCTCTACCACACCATAGAGCTACTATACCCTGTCCTCTACCACACCATAGAGCTACTATACCCTGTCTCTCTACCACACCATAGAGCTACTATACCCTGTCCCTCTACCACACCATAGAGCTACTATACCCTGTCTCTCTACCACACCATAGAGCTACTATACCCTGTCTCTCTACCACACCATAGAGCTACTATACCCTGTCCCTCTACCACACCATAGAGCTACTATACCCTGTCCCTCTACCACACCATAGAGCTACTATACCCTGTCTCTCTACCACACCATAGAGCTACTATACCCTGTCCCTCTACCACACCATAGAGCTACTATACCCTGTCCCTCTACCACACCATAGAGCTACTATACCCTGTCTCTCTACCACACCATAGAGCTACTATACCCTGTCCCTCTACCACACCACAGAGCTGCTACTGTAGAAATATAATATGGTGGTCTAGTGTAGTGTAGGGCGGCCTAGGGTGGTATAGGGGGGGGGTTAGTGTAGTCTAGAGTGGTCTAGGGTGGTCTGGGGTGGTCTAGTGTAGTCTAGGGTTGTCTAAGGTGGTCTATGGTGGTCTAGGGTGGTGTAGTGTAGTCTAATGTAGTCTAGGGTGGTCTAGAGGGTCTAAGGTGGCTTAGGGTGGTCTAGTTTGGTCTAATGTAGTCTAGGGTTGCCTAGGGTGGTCTAGTTTGGTCTAGGGGGTCTAAGGTGGTCTAAGGTGGTCTAGTGTAGTCTAATGTAGTCTAGGGTGGCCTAGGGTGGTCTAGTTTGGTCTAAGGTGGTCTAAGGTGGTCTAGTGTTGTCTAGGGTGGTCTAGGGTGGTCTGGGGTGGTCTAGTGTTGTCTAGGGTGGTCTAGTGTAGTCTAGTGTAGTCTTATTTCAAAGATTTTACTGACTTACAGTTCAAGTAAGGAAATCAGTCACTTTAAATAAATAAATTAGGTCCTAATCAATGGATTTCACAAGACTGGGAATATAGATATGCATTTGTTGGTCACAGATACCTTAAATAAAAGGCGTGGATTAGAAAACCAGTCAGTATCTGGTGTGACCACAACTTGCCTCACGCAGTGCAACACATCTCCTTCCCATAGAGTTGATCGGGTTGTTGATTGTGGCCTGTGGAATGTTGTCTCACTCCTCTTCAATGGCTGTGTGAAGTTGCTGGATATTGGCGGGAACTGGAACACGCTGTTGTACACGTCGATCCAGAGCATCCCAAACGTGCTCAATGGGTGACATGTCTTTTGAGTATGCAGGCCATGGAAGAACTGGGAAATGTTCAGCATCCAGGAATTGTGTGCAGATCCTTGCGACATGGGGCCGTGCATTATCATGCTGAAACATGAAATGAATGGCACGACAATGGGCCTCAGGATCTCGTCACGGTGTCTCTGTGATTTCAAATTGCCATCGATAAAATGCAATTGTGTTTGTTGTCTGTAGCTTATACCTGCCCATCCGTGAAGAACACACTTCTCCAGCGTGCCAGTGGCCATTGAAGATGAGCATTTGCCCACTGAAGTCGGTCACGACGCCAAACTGCAGTCAGGTCAAGACCCTGGTGAGGACGACGAGCACGCAGATGAGCTTCTCAGAGACGGTTTCTAACATTTTGTGCAGAAATTATTTGGTTGTGAAAAACCCATAGTTTCATCAGCTGTCCGGGTGGCTGGTCTCAGATGATCCCGCAGGTGAAGAAGCCGGATATGGAGGTCCTGGGCTGGCGTGGTTACACGTGGTCTACGGTTGTGAGGCCGGTTAGACGTACTGCCAAATTCTCTAAAACTTATGGTATGGTATGGTAGAGAAATTAACATTCAATTATCTGGCAACAGCTCTGGTGGACATTCCTGTAGTCAGCATGCCAATTGCACACTCCCTCAAAACTTGAGACATCTGTGGCATTGTGTTGTGTGACCAAACTGCACTTTTTAGAGTGGACTTTTATTGTCCTCAGGACAAGGTGCACCTGTATAATGGTCATGCTGTTTAATCAGCCTCTTGATATGCCACACCTGTCAGATGGATGGATTATCTTGGCAAAGGAGAAACGCTCACTAACAGGGGATGTAAACACATTTTTGCACAACATTTGAGTGAAATGAGCTTTTTTTTGCGTATTGAAAATGTCTGGGATCTTTTATTTCAAGTCATGAAACATGGGACCAACTGTCACGATCGTCGTTAAGAGAGGAGGACCAAGGCGCAGCGTGATGAACGAACATGTTTATTTATCATTAGCGATAAACACGGACAGTAAACAAAAACAACAAACGACTCGTAACGTCCTAGGTAACATAGACCAACACGGAACAAGAACCCACAACCACAAAGGGAAAAACAGACAGTTTAAATATGGCTCCCAATCAGAGACAACCAGCCACAGCTGACACTCGTTGCCTCTGATTGGGAGCCACTCAGGCCAACATAGAAATAAACTAACTAGAACTCCCAACATAGAAAGAACACACCACATAGAATGAACACACCCTGGCTCAACATATAGAGTCCCAGCGCCAGGGTGTTACACCAACACTTTGCATGTTGCGTTTACATTTTTGTTCAGTGTAGATGATGAGGACCACTTCCTTATTTTACTTCCTGATTTGCTCCTATCGATCCTATCACTGCAACTCCACCCGTTCAATAGATTGTAGGGCTTCTGCACTCTGTAGCGCTCACGTAATGGAAGCAGCACGTCATTTCACAATTAAACCCTTCCTTTAAACTGAATAGGCAACAGATTTCATGTTTTTGTCCCAAATGGCGCCCTATTCCCTATATAGTGCACTAATTTAGAGCAGTACTCTGGTCAAAAGTAGTGCACTATATAGGGAATAGGGTGTCCTTTGGGACGCATTCAAATCAAATCAAATCAAATCAAATTTTATTGGTCACATGCGCCGAATACAACAGGTGCAGACATTACAGTGAAATGCTTACTTACAGCCCTTAACCAACAGTGCATTTATTTTAAACAGAAAAAGTAAGAATAAAACAACAAAAAAGTGTTGAGAAAAAAAGAGCAGAAGTAAAAATAAAGTGACAGTAGGGAGGCTATATATACAATAGAATAAAGTGACAGTAGGGAGGCTATATATACAGGGGGGTACCGTTGCATAGTCAATGTGCGGGGGCACCGGCTAGTTGAGGTAGTTGAGGTAATATGTACACGTGGGTAGAGTGCTATAGTCATAGTGCTATAGTCCATATTAAACTTCCAGAGATTCTTTGGCAGGCAGTGAACTAAAACCAAGGGTTAGGATATCACTCTCCCCTCTCTCTCTCTCTCTCTCTCTCTCTCTCTCTCTCTCTCTCTCTCCTCGTTACTGACCACTTGAGTCTGGATTAGCCTCATTTAAAGGGGGATTGTGAATTCACCACGGGATTACCCTGAGTTAACACACTGCAACCTTTAACCTGTTCCCTACCAGGGCCTAGCTCATCTAGAGTGACAGTTCCTTCAGAAAGTATATTTTAGTCATTTAGCAGACACTCTTATCCAGAGTGACTTACAGGAGCAATTAGGGTTAAGTGCCTTGCTCAAGGGCACATTGACAGATGTTTTACCTAGTCGGCTCGGGGATTCTTAACCGCTAGTCTACCTGCTGCCCTTAAGTTCATTTCTTCGCCACATTTTCGCAGTATTACTTTAGTGCCTTATTGCAAACAGGAAGCATGTTATGGAATATTATTATTCTGTACTTCCTTCTTTTCACTCTGTCATTTAGGTTAGTATTGAGGAGTAACTACAATGTTGTTGATCCATCCTCAGTTTTTTCCTATCACAGCCATTAAACTCTGTAACTGGTTTAAAATCACCATAGGCCTCATTGTGAAAATCCCTGAGTGGTTTCCTTCCTCTCCGGCAAATGAGTGGGGAAGGACGCCTGTATCTTTGTAGTGACTGGGTGTATTGATACACCATCCAAAGTGTAATTAATAATATAAATAAACTAGGTCAGTATAAATATACTGACCTAGTTATTCATATTAATAAATATTCACCATGCTCAAAGGGATATTCAATGTCTGCTTTTTTTTTTTTATCCATCTACCAATAGGAGCCCTTCTTTGCGAGGCATTGGAAAACCTCCCTGGTCTTTGTCGCTGAATCTGTGTTTGAAATTCACTGCTCGACTGAGGGACCTTGCAGATAATTTTATGTGGGGTACAGAAATGGGGTAGTCATTCAAAAATCATGTTAAGCACCATTATTGTCCACGCAACTTATTATGTGACTTGTAAAGCAACTTATTACTCCTGAAGTTATTTAGGCTTGGTTGAATACTTATTGACTCAAGACATTTCACCTTTTCATTTTGTATTCATTTGTAAATGAATGTAGATTGTGTAGATTTGAAGGGAACGCTTCCTTCTTTTACCCCACTTTGACATTATGGGGTTGTCATGAGCCCTCTCACTCCACTGGGTTACCACCTTAAGTTGTTTCCACTCTGCTCACCTCCCTCTCTCTACTCAGCCTAACTAGCTCCACCTGTCCCTGCTCTGCTCGGCTCTAATTACTCTGCCAGCTGCGCTGCATTACCCACTAACCTCTCCCAGTATTTAAGGCCCTGTCTTTCAGCTCTCCGGTGTCAGATCGTCTGCAAAGCTCACACCCGGAACCTGTTTGCTCGCGCTTCTGGCTCACCCTGGTTTTGGTGACCCCGGACCTGCCTGTTTTTGGATACTCTTCTGCCTCAGGAGATCCAGACCTGCTTCTGCCATTACGACTCCTGACTACTCTTCAATCCCGGACTTCTGGACCACCAACCACCGGCGTCATCGGACGCATCGCTGCCACTGGGGGGAGGCACAGACCCAGCACATCGGACGGGATAACCCCTGGAGCCTTCACTCACTCCCTACATCCCTTTCCCTTTAAGTTTAAATAAACTTTCTGGTGTGACGCAATTGTGGTCCTCTTGTCGTCTGTCTGAACCGTGACAGTACGATCTGACCATCATGGACTCAGCGCACACTTCCCCCGACATGGAAACCGAAGAGCCTGAGCAACCCACCGCCATGCTACGCCTGGAACACACTGAGAGAGAGCTAGGCCGCATGAGCGGCGTCATCTCCTCTCTGCTTCAGGTCGGCCACCAACAGCATCAGCAGTTCCAGCAGCACCAGCAGCAGTCCCAGCAGCAGCAACAACAACTCGCCATGATCATTCAACTCCTCACCAACCTGACCCCAGCCAGTCTGCCCACCAGCCCTGCCCCCCGAGTTACCTGCCCCGGTCATTGCAGCCGCTGCTCGAACCCAAGATTGGAAACCCCGAGCGGTTCAACGGCGATTCAACCCAGGTCCGGCCATTCCTGACTAGCTGCCGACTTCAGTTCTCCTTGCAGCCAAGGACCTTCGCCACGGAGGGGGCTAAAGTTGGGTATGCCATCACTCACCTGACGGGCCGAGCTCGACTCTGGGGAACAGCAGAGTTCGAACGTCAAACCCCCGCATGTGCAACCTTCGACCTGTTTGCTGAGGAGATGCTGAAGGTGTTTGACCTGGATTCCCCAACCGCAGAGGCGTCTCGTGAACTGTTCAGTATTCGACAAGGCAGACGTACAGTCGCAGACCATTCCATCGACTTCCGAACCCTGGCTAGACGAAGTTCTTGGAACACACCATCGTTGGTGGACGCGTTCTTCCATAGTTTGGCTGACTATATCAAGGACGAGTTGGTCTCCCATGAACTGCCTTCCACTCTTGATGAAGCCATCGCACTGACTGTCAGGATCGACAGTAGGATACAGACCCGTCGTCGTGGGAGGGGGCGCCAAGGTCCACCTACCACCGGCATTCGGAGAGATCCGACTGGGCTCCTGTCATCTACTGCCACTCACCCAGGTCAGCTTGATCAGTCTGAGCCTATGGAGATTGGGCGAGCCTCTCTCACTCCTGCAGAGCGCCAGCGACGCTTCACCTCAAACCTCTGCCTCTATTGTGGAGGTGATGGACATCGTGTGGTAACCTGCCCTTTAAAGGGCCGAAGCTCACCGGGCATAGGGGGAGTCCGGTTGAGTTCAATGACCATCCAGTCCTCCGACCGCAAACCCCTGCTGCAAGTTCACCTCCGCCTCCTGACTCAACTCACACCCTGGCTGCTCTGGTGGATTCTGGCGCCGAAGCCAACATAATGGACATCAAGCTGGCACGCCAACTGGGACTGGAGAACCTCCGTTTGACACCTCCTATTCCTGCCCGGGCACTGGACGGACACTTACTCGGATCGGTCACTCATGTCACGGCCCCGGTCTCGATGGGTCTGTCCGGAAACCATCAAGAAACTATCCAGTTTCACCTGCTCCCCCTCTCCAGGCCAACCCCTCATCCTGGGTTACCCATGGCTCCGCCGGCACAACCCTCAGCTCGACTGGGTGACCGGGGTGATCAGGGAGTGGGGAGAGGACTGCCACCGAACCTGCCTGCTTGCCGCCGCACTACCCCCTCGGCCAGTACCTACTAACTCCGCTCCTGACCCCTCCAAGGACCCTGTGTCGATTCTGCCAAGTCCCTGCATCGTTGCAGCTCTGACCTGGGCTGTTGAGGAACAGGTGCTGGAGGCTCTCCGTAACCAGCCAGGTCCCAGCACTTGCCCAGCTGACCGCCTTTTTGTCCCCGAAGACCTGAGGTCCCAGGTCGTTCAGTGGGGACATGACTCCCGCCTAGCTTGTCACCCTGGCTCCACCCGCACTTACAACCTGCTCGCCCAGAGGTTCTGGTGGCCCTCTCTGAGGAAGGATGTACGGGAATTCGTCCAAGCCTGCCCCATCTGCAACCAACACAAGTCGTTCTGCCAGCCCCCAGCCGGATTGCTGCAGCCCCTGCCTGTGCCCAGGAGTCCGCTGGTCCCTGCTGCGCCTTGTCCTCCTCCTCCACGGCTCGTCGATGGTGGTCTGGTTTACACCGTCCGCCGCCTGCTTCGGTCCAGACGGAGGGGTAGGGGTCTCCAGTACCTCATTGACTGGGAGGGCTATGGACCTGAGGAAAGGACCTGGGTGCCAGCTAGTCGGATTGTGGATAGGACTCTCATCACCGCTTTCCACCAACGGCATCCTGATCAACCTGCAATCCGTAGGGGCCGCCCCAGAGGGATCCCTAACCGTCCTGCCCGCTCGGCTTCCTGTCCTGTGCCTGATCCTGTCTCGGGACCTGTCCCATCTCCCCGACCACGGCCCTCCGGCTTCCTCCGAGGATGAGGACGTTTCGCTCGGGACCGTTCGGAGGAGTTCTAGCCCTCCTCCGGCTCCCCTCCTCCCGCCCGGCGTGGTGTTGCTCTTGGGACTTCTGGGGCCGTCCCTTGGGGGGGTTCTGTCATGAGCCCTCTCACTCCACTGGGTTACCACCTTAAGTTGTTTCCACTCTGCTCACCTCCCTCTCTCTACTCAGCCTAACTAGCTCCACCTGTCCCTGCTCTGCTCGGCTCTAATTACTCTGCCAGCTGCGCTGCATTACCCACTAACCTCTCCCAGTATTTAAGGCCCTGTCTTTCAGCTCTCCGGTGTCAGATCGTCTGCAAAGCTCACACCCGGAACCTGTTTGCTCGCGCTTCTGGCTCACCCTGGTTTTGGTGACCCCGGACCTGCCTGTTTTTGGATACTCTTCTGCCTCAGGAGATCCAGACCTGCTTCTGCCATTACGACTCCTGACTACTCTTCAATCCCGGACTTCTGGACCACCAACCACCGGCGTCATCGGACGCATCGCTGCCACTGGGGGGAGGCACAGACCCAGCACATCGGACGGGATAACCCCTGGAGCCTTCACTCACTCCCTACATCCCTTTCCCTTTAAGTTTAAATAAACTTTCTGGTGTGACGCAATTGTGGTCCTCTTGTCGTCTGTCTGAACCGTGACAGGGGTATTGTGTGTAGATCAGGGACACAAAATCAGGCAGTAACACAACAAAATGTGGAAAAAGTCAAGGGGTGTGAATACTTTCTGAAGGCATTGTACCTGTTCCCTACCACAGTCACAGATACTGGCCTAGTTCACCTAGTTTATAGAGTTACCTGTTCCCTACCACAGTCACAGATACTGGCCTAGTTCACCTAGTTTATAGAGTTACCTGTTCCCTACCACAGTCACAGATACTGGCCTAGTTCACCTGGTTTATAGAGTTACCTGTTCCCTACCACAGTCGCAGATACTGGCCTAGTTCACCTAGTTTATAGAGTTACCTGTTCCCTACCACAGTCACAGATACTGGCCTAGTTCACCTAGTTTATAGAGTTACCTGTTCCCTACCACAGTCACAGATACTGGCCTAGTTCACCTAGTTTATAGAGTTACCTGTTCCCTACCACAGTCACAGATACTGGCCTAGAACACCTAGTTTATAGAGTTACCTGTTCCCTACCACAGTCACAGATACTGGCCTAGTTCACCTAGTTTATAGAGTTACCTGTTCCCTACCACAGTCACAGATACTGGCCTAGTTCACCTAGTTTATAGAGTTACCTGTTCCCTACCACAGTCACATATACTGGACTAGTTCACCTAGTTTATAGAGTTACCTGTTCCCTACCACAGTCACAGATACTGGCCTAGTTCACCTAGTTTATAGAGTTACCTGTTCCCTACCACAGTCACAGATACTGGCCTAGTTCACCTAGTTTATAGAGTTACCTGTTCCCTACCACAGTCACAGATACTGGCCTAGTTCACCTGGTTTATAGAGTTACCTGTTCCCTACCACATTCAGAGATACTGGCCTAGTTCACCTGGTTTATAGAGTTACCTGTTCCCTACCACAGTCACAGATACTGGCCTAGTTCACCTAGTTTATAGAGTTACCTGTTCCCTACCACAGTCACAGATACTAGCCTAGTTCACCTAGTTTATAGAGTTACCTGTTCCCTACCACAGTCACAGATACTGGCCTAGTTCACCTGGTTTATAGAGTTACCTGTTCCCTACCACAGTCGCAGATACTGGCCTAGTTCACCTAGTTTATAGAGTTACCTGTTCCCTACCACAGTCACAGATACTGGCCTAGTTCACCTAGTTTATAGAGTTACCTGTTCCCTACCACAGTCACAGATACTGGCCTAGTTCACCTAGTTTATAAAGTTACCTGTTCCCTACCACAGTCACAGATACTGGCCTAGTTCACCTAGTTTATAGAGTTACCTGTTCCCTACCACAGTCACAGATACTGGCCTAGTTCACCTGGTTTATAGAGTTACCTGTTCCCTACCACAGTCAGAGATACTGGCCTAGTTCACCTGGTTTATAGAGTTACCTGTTCCCTACCACAGTCACAGATACTGGCCTAGTTCACCTAGTTTATAGAGTTACCTGTTCCCTACCACAGTCACAGATACTAGCCTAGTTCACCTAGTTTATAGAGTTACCTGTTCCCTACCACAGTCACAGATACTGGCCTAGTTCACCTGGTTTATAGAGTTACCTGTTCCCTACCACAGTCGCAGATACTGGCCTAGTTCACCTAGTTTATAGAGTTACCTGTTCCCTACCACAGTCACAGATACTGGCCTAGTTCACCTAGTTTATAGAGTTACCTGTTCCCTACCACAGTCACAGATACTGACCTAGTTCACCTAGTTTATAGAGTTACCTGTTCCCTACCACAGTCACAGATACTGGCCTAGAACACCTAGTTTATAGAGTTACCTGTTCCCTACCACAGTCACAGATACTGGCCTAGTTCACCTAGTTTATAGAGTTACCTGTTCCCTACCACAGTCACAGATACTGGCCTAGTTCACCTAGTTTATAGAGTTACCTGTTCCCTACCACAGTCACATATACTGGACTAGTTCACCTAGTTTATAGAGTTACCTGTTCCCTACCACAGTCACAGATACTGGCCTAGTTCACCTAGTTTATAGAGTTACCTGTTCCCTACCACAGTCACAGATACTGGCCTAGTTCACCTAGTTTATAGAGTTACCTGTTCCCTACCACAGTCACAGATACTGGCCTAGTTCACCTAGTTTATAGAGTTACCTGTTCCCTACCACAGTCACAGATACTGGCCTAGTTCACCTAGTATATAGAGTTACCTGTTCCCTACCACAGTCACAGATACTGGCCTAGTTCACCTAGTTTATAGAGTTACCTGTTCCCTACCACAGTCACAGATACTGGCCTAGTTTACCTAGTTTATAGAGTTACCTGTTCCCTACCACAGTCACAGATACTGGCCTAGTTCACCTAGTTTATAGAGTTACCTGTTCCCTACCACAGTCACATATACTGGCCTAGTTCACCTGGTTTATAGAGTTACCTGTTCCCTACCACAGTCACAGATACTGGCCTAGTTCACCTAGTTTATAGAGTTACCTGTTCCCTACCACAGTCACATATACTGGCCTAGTTCACCTGGTTTATAGAGTTACCTGTTCCCTACCACAGTCACAGATACTGGCCTAGTTCACCTAGTTTATAGAGTTACCTGTTCCCTACCACAGTCACAGATACTGGCCTAGTTCACCTGGTTTATAGAGTTACAACAACCCAGTGGTATTGTGGAGGGTAAACACACATAAAAGCCGTTTACTCACGTTTATAATTTAGTTAAATTGTTTAATCACCTATTCACTACAAAGGCCAAGGCATGCATACTTCAGGAGGGTCTGGGTCAGTCTAGATTCAGATGTAAAACAAATACTGCCAGCATCCACTGAAATCAATCACTAACTTTCGCCCTCTCCTCCATCTCTCCCTGACCCCCTCCATCTCTCCCTCTACTCCATTTCTCCCTGACCCCCTCCATCTCTCCCTCTCTCCTCCATCTCTCCCTGACCCCCTCATCTCTCCCTCTCTCCTCCATCTCTCCCTGACCCCCTCCATCTCTCCCTGACCCCCTCCATGTCTCCCTGTCCCCCCGTGCTCATTCCCCCCTTCTTGTTTCGCTCAATTCATAATTGCATAATGCATACTCTCTCTCTCTCTCTCTCTCTCTCTCTCTCTCTCTCTCTCTCTCTCTCTCTCTCTCTCTCTCTCTCTCTCTCTCTCTCTCTCTCTCTCTCTCTCGCTCTCTCTCGCTCTCTCTCGCTCTCTCTCTCTCTCTCCCTCTCTCGCTCTCTTTTTTACAGCACCGACTAAGCGGGTTCCGAGCCCGACCCGTCCCAGCCCAACTGGCAGCCTGTTACCATGCCTACGGGCCCAATCAATGGCAGCTGGTCTATATATAACCCATAATAGTCTTACCTCCTGTGACTGTGACTGAGGGTGAACTGGGAGAGAACAATATCTATACACTAATCTTCTAGGCTGCATCTGAAATGCCACCCTATTCCCTATAATACCAGGGTGGCAGGGCTCTGGTCTAAAGTAGTGCACTTCATAGGGAATAGGGTGGCATTTCAGCAGATCTCTAGTTCCCCGTTACCCACGACGGTCTGAGTGGGATGGTAACATGGAGGTAACTGACCATAATGTAGTCATTGTATTTAAGCACGGTCTGATCCACAGCAGGCTGATCCTAACCTAATCCACAGCAGGAGATTTCTCAAGGAAAACCTGATCCTGAGGGTTTTACAGAACGCACCACAGAGCGTTAGTTGGGATAACAAGGGGATCTGGATACCTGAATGACTGGCTGGGTGGCTAACTGGGTGGATGGATAACTGGCTGGCTGGCTGGATGGATGGCTGGATAACTGGCTAGATGGCTGGCTGGCTGGCTGGATAACTGGCTGGCTGGCTGGATGGATGGCTGGATAACTGGCTAGATGGCTGGCTGGCTGGCTGGATAGCTGGCTGGCTGGCTGGCTGGATAGATGGCTGGCTAGCTGGCTGGCTGGCTGGATGGCTGGCTGGCTGGCTGGCTGGCTGGATAGATGGCTGGCTAGCTGGCTGGCTGGCTGGCTGGCTGGCTGGCTGACTGACTGGCTGGGATGGGATGTGGTTGAAAAGCAAAGTCTTTCACTCAGTATTCAGTTTCATCTTGAGAAAGGCAGACACTCCATCCACATTTTGTTGTAGGAATGGAACGAATGGAAAGCAAACATTATTTGGTTTTGATTAGATCACATTTTTATTCCAGCTGCTAGTGTGTGTTGGCAGGGTGCACACCTAAACCAGATCAACAGAGGGAGAGAGAGAGAGAGAGAGAGAGAGAGAGAGAGAGAGAGAGAGAGAGAGAGAGAGAGAGAGAGAGAGAGAGAGAGAGAGAGAGAGAGAGAGAGAGAGAGAGAGAGAGAGAGAGAGAGAGAGAGAGAGACAGAGAGAGAGAGAGAGAGAGAGAGAGAGAGAGAGAGAGAGAGAGAGAGAGAGAGAGAGAGAGAGAGAGAGAGAGAGAGAGAGAGAGAGAGAGAGAGAGAGAGAGAGAGAGAGAGAGTCAAATCCCCTTTACAGACAGACTTTAAGCCAAAGGAACTGAATAATATTAAGAAATGCTATAGATGGAAGGAAAGTAGTGTCGAAACCTACCAAAAAAAAAATTAGGCAACAACAAATTCAATCTCTTTTTTCCACTGTAATAGTGAAGGTGTAAACTTGGCAGTAGAAAACCTAAACAGTATATTTGACCTCTCAGCTTCCCTATCAAATCTAAAAATCTCTAACAGAAAACCGAAGAAAAGTAACAACAGTGACAAATGGTTTGATGAAGAATGAAAAAAACTAAAGAAAGAAATTGAGAAACCTATCAAACCAAAAACATAGAGACCCAGAAAACCTGAGCCTACGCCTTCACTATAGTGAATCAATAAAACAATACAGAAATACACTACGGAAAAATAAGGAACTGTCACACCCTGGCTCTGGGACTCATTATGTTGAGCCAGGGTGTGTTCATTCTATGTGTGTATTTCTATGTTGATAATTCTGTTGTGTTGATTTCTATGTTTTGCCTGAGTGACTCCCAATCAGAGGCAACGAGTGTCAGCTGTTGGCTGGTTGTCTCTGATTGGGAGCCATATTTAAACTGTATGTTTTTCCCTTTGGGTTTGTGGGTTTTTGTTCCGTGTTCGGTCATTGATACCGTGGACGTCACGAGTCGTTTCTTGTTTTGTTGTTTAAACTTTAACTAATTAAAGTATGTTTGTTCATCACGCTGCGCCTTGGTCTGTTCCATATGACGATCGTGACAGAAAAACCCACCATGCAACGACCAAGCAGCGTGTCCAGGGGCAGCTCTTGGGCTGGACATGGGAGGAAGCGCCGGGAGAAGAGACGGTGGAGGCGCGCCGTAGAGAGGAGCAACGGCGTGATCAGGGTCGTCGTCGGGCGGTCGAGAGGCAACCCCAGAAAATTTTTAGGGGGGGGCACACGGCATGGACGACGGGGCTGACGGAGGCAAAAGAGGGACGGATTCTGGAGGCCACCAGGTTACGGATACACCGCCCTGTACGTCCTGTGCGGATGCCTCACACAGAGTGTGTGAGGTTAGGCATTTAGCCAGGACGGGTTGTGGCCGCTCTTCACTCCAGGGCTCCTATCCGTCTCCACAGCCCGGTTCGGCCTGTCCCTGCTCCACGCACCAAGCCTACGGTGTGCGTCGCCAGCCCAGTCCGGCCAGTCCCTGCTCCACGCACCAAGCCTACGGTGTGCGTCGCCAGCCCAGTCCGGCCAGTCCCTGCTCCACGCACCAAGCCTACGGTGTGCGTCGACAGCCCAGCCCGGCCTGTCCCTGCTCCACGCACCAAGCCTACGGTGTGCGTCGCCAGCCCAGTCCGGCCTGTCCCTGCTCCACGCACCAAGTCTACGGTGCGCGTCGCCAGCCCGGCCCGGCCTGTTCCTGCCACTCGCACCAAGTCTACGGTGCGCGTCGCCAGCCCGGCCCGGCCTGTTCCTGCCACTCGCACCAAGCCAGGGGTGCGAGTCGTCAGCCTGGTAAGGCCCGTCCCTCCTCCACGCACCAAGCCAGGGGTGCGAGTCGTCAGCCTGGTAAGGCCCGTCCCTCCTCCACGCACCAAGCCAGGGGTGCGAGTCGTCAGCCTGGTAAGGCCCGTTCCTCCTCCACGCACCAAGCCAGGGGTGCGCGTCGTCAGTCCAGCACAACCCGTGCCTGGGTCACCGGTGCCTGGTAAGGTACCGGTCAACTGCTCCACGATGGAGCTGAAGCTAACCGCTCCTGCTAAGTCCAGTTCGGCTCCAGCCGGCGGGGCCAGACTGGACCAGGGGCGCTATGGGGGGTGTATTGGAGGGTGGTGGTCAAGGCCGGAGCCAGAACCGCCGCTGAGGTATGCCCGCCCAGCCCTCCCCTGTTTTGTTTAGTTGAGGCGCGGTCGCAGTCCGCGCCTTTAGGGGGGGGTACTGTCACACCCTGGCTCTGGGACTCATTATGTTGAGCCAGGGTTTGTTCATTCTATGTGTGTATTTCTATGTTGATAATTCTGTTGTGTTGATTTCTATGTTTTGCCTGAGTGACTCCCAATCAGAGGCAACGAGTGTCAGCTGTTGGCTGGTTGTCTCTGATTGGGAGCCATATTTAAACTGTATGTTTTTCCCTTTGGGTTTGTGGGTTTTTGTTCCGTGTTCGGTCATTGATACCGTGGACGTCACGAGTCGTTTCTTGTTTTGTATTTTGTTGACACTTTAACTAATTAAAGTATGTTCGTTCAACACGCTGCGCCTTGGTCTACTCCTTACCTCGATCGTGACATCTATTCTATAGCTCTACTCCAAGGTTCTATTCTGGAGTTCTATTCTATAGCTCTACTCCAAGGTTCTATTCTGGAGTTCTATTCTATAGCTCTACTCCAAGGTTCTATTCTGAAGTTCTAATCAATAGCTCTACTCCAATGTTCTATTCTATAGCTCTACTCCAAGGTTCTATTCTGAAGTTCTATTCTAAAGTTCTATTATATAGCTCTTCTCCAAGGTTCTATTCTAAAGTTATATTCTATAGCTCTACTCCAGGGTTCTATTCTGAAGTTGTATTCTATAGCTCTACTCTGTTCCATATGACGATCGTGACAGGAACAGCATGTCAGAAATCAGCTCAATGTAATTGAAGAATCCATAGACTCTAACCACTTCTGGGAAAATTGGAAAACACTAAAACAACAACACGAAGAGCTATCTATCCAAAACGGAGATGTATGGGTAAACCACTTCTCCAACCTTTTTGGCCCTATAACAGAGAACAAACAGCAAAAAAATATACATGATCAAATGCAAATCTTAGAATCAACTATTAAAGACTACCAGAACCCACTGGATTCTCCAATTACATTGAATATACTACAGGACAAAATACAAACCCTCCAACCCAAAAAGGCCTGTGGTGTTGATGGTATCCTCAATGAAATGATAAAATATACAGACCACAAATTCCAATTGGCTATACTTAAACTCTTTAACATCATCCTTAGCTCTGGCATCTTGCCCAATATTTGGAACCAAGGACTGATCACCCCAGTCCACAAAAGTGGAGACAAATTTGACCCCAATAACTACCGTGGGATATGCGTTAACAGCAACCTTGGGAAAATCCTCTGCATTATCATTAACAGCAGACTAGTTCATTTCCTCAGTGAAAACAATGTACTGAGCAAATGTCAAATTGGCTTTTTACCAAATTACTGTACGACAGACCACGTATTAACCCTGCACACCCTATTTGACAACCAACAAACCAAAACAAAGGCAAAGTCTTCTCATGCTTTGTTGATTTCAAAAAAGCTTTTGACTCAATTTGGCATGAGGGTCTGCTATACAAATTGATGGAAGGTGGGGCTGGGGGAAAAACATATGACATTATAAAATCCATGTACACAAACAACAAGTGTGTGGTTAAAATTGGCAAAAAACACACACTTTACTTTCCACATGACCGTGGGGTGAGACAGGGATGCAGTTTAAGCCCCACCCTCTTCAACATATATATCAATGAATTGGCGAGGGCACTAGAACAGTCTGCAGCACCCGGCCCACCCTACTAGAATCTGAAGTCAAATGTCTACTGTTTGCTGATGATCTGGTGCTTCTGTCACCAACCAAGGAGGACCTACAGCAGCACCTAGATCTTCTGCACAGATTCTGTCAGACCTGGGCCCTGACAGTAAATCACAGTAAGACAAAAATAAAGGTGTTCCAAAAAAGGCCCAGTTGCCAGGACCACAACTACAGATTCCATCTAGACACCGTTGCCCTAGAGCACACAAAAAAACTATACATAGCTCGGCCTAAACATCAGCGCCACATGTAACTTCCACAAAGCTGTGAATGATCTGAGAGACAAGGCAAGAAGAGCCTTCTATGCCATCAAAAGGAACATAAAATTCGACATACCAATTAGGATCTGGCTAAAAATACTTGGATCAGTTATAGAACCCATTGCCCTTTATGGTTGTGAGGTCTGGGGTCCGCTCACCAACCAAGAATTCACAAAATGGGACAAACACCAAATTGAGACTCTGCATGCAGAATTCTGCAAAAATATCCTCTGTGTACAACAAAAAACAACAAATAATGCATGCAGAGCAGAATTAGGCCGATACCCGCTAATTATCCAAGAGCCGTTAAATTCTATAAACAGTTAAAAGGAAGCGATTCCCAAACCTTCCATAACAAAGCCATCACCTACAGAGAGATGAACTTGGAGAAGAGTCCCCTAAGTAAGCTTGTCCTGGGGCTCTGTTCACAAACACAAACAGACCCCACACAGCCCCAGGACAACAACAACAACAACACAACTAGACCCAACCAAATCATGAAAAAACAAAAAGAGAATTACTTGACACATTGGAAAGAATTAACAAACAAACAGAGCAAACTTGAATGCTATTTGGCCCTAAACAGAGAGTACACAGTGGCAGAATACCTGTCCTCTGTGACAGACCCAAACTTAAGGAAAGCTTTGACTATGTACAGACTCAGTGAGCATAGCCTTGCTATTGAGAAAGGCCGTCGTAGGCAGACCTGGCTCTCAAGAGAAGACAGGCTATGTTCCCACTGCCATCATATCCTATTATTCTGTTGCTGTCTCTGTGTCTTGTCTGGTGTCTCTCTCCATCATATCCTATTCTTGCTGCCAGCTATGGGCATGTAAGCAGGATTAAAACAAACCCAACCTTCATTCATGTTGTGATGCAGTCACGACCACAAGTCTCACAAATCTCAGTTTTAGACGAGACTGACTTCATGACCAAAATGATCCTATTTACACTTTGTAGTAAATTTTGACAGTGGAATAAATGTTTTTGACTCATATTGATGCCACATCGGATGTTTTATAAATGAGAAGTTGTTTTTTAGGAGCAGGAAGTTACTGTATACTGACATGACCAGGGCAACTCAACTTTAAAGAAAAATTCTAATGTCTGCATAGCAGCGCAACACAACTCCAAACATGACAGATAAGAAGCTACATAACCCGGTGGTTCCCAACCTTTTTCGGTTACTGTACCATCAAATGAATTTTGCTTTGCCCGGAGAACCCCTGAAGTACCTTCCCATCTGCATTTTACCAGTAGGTCTATTGTCTCATGAGTATTCTCAAGTACCCCCTGTGGATAGGCCAAGTACCCCCTGTGGATAGGCCAAGTACCCCCTGTGGATAGGCCAAGTACCCCCTGTGGATAGGCCAAGTACCCCCTGTGGATAGGCCAAGTACCCCCTGTGGATAGGCCAAGTACCCCCTGGGGTCCTAGTACCCCTGGTTGGGAACCAGTGCCCTAGGCTATATGAATATAAAGAGACATGAGTCCGACACATTTACCTGTAGAATGGAATAAGTTATTAGACATTTTGTCAGTTCTACTAGCTAATGTGAGATTTTTTGATTACATAACATTTATAACACATAGGTTATAAGACCTCTATGATTCATTTCATTTTGTCAGTTTTACCACCTCAACATTGCTAATTTTAAACAGGGTCAAATATAATGTCGTAGTAAAGTTCAGCTTCAGTACACAGGGGAGCACTGTGTCACTGTCAGAATATATTTGCTTCAGTCAGAGCAACGTTCTCTCATCTCTTCGGTCTCAGCTAGCTAGCCAGCCAGTAGCTGCCAAGCTAGCTACAGAAACGAATCCCATCAAATGCACTCGCTGAAAATAAACACTTTTCTTTAATATCATGAATTATATCAACATCCTTAGCTTGCCCATGTAATAATAATATACTGTTAAATAACTCTGACTGACACCCAAAAGCTTAAGGATGCTGAGCGCCATCACTAGCTTATTAGCATTAGCCACCAACCCTGCACAAACCGGTGGCTAATTCTGCTGCTACACGTTGACTTTCTGGCTGTGCTAAATGTTTCTGACTTTCTGGCTGTGCTAAATGTTTCTGACTTTCTGGCTGTGCTAAATGTTTCTGACTTTCTGGCTGTGCTAAATGTTTCTGACTTTCTGGCTGTTCTGCCCTCTCCACCTCAATCACTGCAGCCTCAACCTGCTCACTATTTTTGCTCTATGCTATGCTGCAGACTCTGATTGAGTGGCAGGTGTTTTGCTGAGTGATGACATTGACAATTAACCAGTGCTGTAAGGGTGGGGGGAGGGGTCAAGGGACGTGAGCGGTTCACTGCGTTGTGAAAATCTCAACCAATCACAGCAGGCACTGCATCATTCCAGGGGCAGTGCCTGCTATTGCCCAGCGCAGTATATGTCATTGTTTATTTTAGTCATTAAAATGTGTCACAAGCCGGGTTAGAACTCCGGTCTCAGATGTGTAGAGCTGGGGGTACTACCCCTTAGCCACAGAGGAAATGTTGTAGGACCCAAATGAAACACCCAAGGCAATACTCCAGGCAAGTAGATTTAATATTCCAAAACAGGAGGCAAAACAAAACAACTCCACGAGGGAGAAAAACAAACTAAAGATAACTTCAACAACTTACTAGGACAGACACGGTGAGACAAAGCAGGAGACACACAGTCAGGACGCAATAACCAAGTGAGAAACAAGGGGAAAACACACAGCTAAAATACTCAAGGGGAAACAAGGCACAGGTGACATAGATAAGCTAATTAGGACACATGAGGAAAAACTAAGGCAAAAGGGGAACACAGCTGACCTCTAGAGGCCAGGAGACAAACAGGGAAGCAGGAAGCTGACAGGACCCCCCTCCTCTAGGAACGACTCCTGACGTTCCTTCCAGAACACCCTGGCCCCAGGGTGCGAAAATCTCGGATCAACCCTGGGTCCAGGATGTCCCTGGCTGGAACCCAGGAGCGCTCCTCTGGCCCGTAGCCCTCCCAGTCCACCAGATACTGCAGAGAGTTCTGGACCCTCCGGGAGTCCAGTATCCGGCGGACTGTGTAGGCTGGCTGGCCGTCTATGATCCTGGGAGGTGGCGGGGGTCTGTGTGGGGGCAAAAGGAGAAGACAAGACAGGTTTAAGGAGTGAAACATGGAAAGTGGGGTTAACTCTAAGGGAGCGAGGCAGAACTAAACGATACGACACAGGGTTAACCTTTCTAGAAATGCGGAAAGGGCCGATGTATCTCTGGGAAAGCTTCTTGGATTCGACCCGGAGGGGAACAAGTTCTTAGTGGCCAACCAAACTCTCTGACCAGCTCGGAAACTAGGGGCCGTCCGGCGGTGGCGATTAGCCTGACTTTGGTATCTCTGGGAGGTCCGAAGGAGGGTACACCTGGCCTTCTTCCAGGTCCGCCTACAGCGTTGGACAAAGCGCTGGGCCGAGGGAACACCAACTTGCGCCTCTTCCTCTGGAAACAAAGGAGGGTTGTAACCGAACTGGCATTCGAAGGGGGACAATCCGGTGGCTGAGGACTGGAGGGTGTTGTGGGCATATTCAGCCCAAATGATATAGGTGGCCCAAGACGTGGGATTACTGGCCGCCATACACCGCAGGGTGGTCTCCAGATCCTGATTAATCCGTTCCGTTTGGCCATTAGACTCTGGATGGAATCCTGACGATAGGCTGGCTGTGGCCCCAATAAGCCTGCAGAAGGCCCCCCAAAACCGGGACGAGATTTGGGGACCTCGGTCAGAGACCACGTCCAGGGGAATGCCAAATATCCGGAAGACATGGTTCATGAGGAGCTCAGCAGTCTCCTTAGCCGAGGGCAGCTTGGGCAGGGGAATAAACCGGGCAGCCTTAGAGAAACGGTCTACCACCACAAGGATGACGGTGTTGCCCTGGGATAGAGGAAGTCCCGTAACAAAGTCCAGCGAAAGGTGTGACCATGGCCTTCGAGGAACAGGTAAGGGATGGAGCAGTCCCTGGGGTCGCTGGCGTGTCGACTTTCCCTGGTTGCACACAGGGCAGGCCTCAACGTAGACCTGCACGTCCTTCTTGATGGACGGCCACCAAAACCGCCGTCGGAGGAACTCCAGTGTGCGAGCACTGCCAGGATGGCATGTCAAGGGCGACTCATGACCCCACTGCAAGACGCGGGCCCGAACCGAGAGAGGAACGTACAGGCGACCGGCAGGACCACCGCCTGGATCGGGCTCATGGGCAAGAGCTTCTCGTACCCCTCTTTCTAGTTCCCACTGAAGAGGTGCGACGATCCTAGACCTCGGAATAATCGATGCCAAGGGCTTCTCTTGTACCTCGGGAGAATAGACTCGAGACAGAGCATCCGGCTTGACGTTCTTGGTGCCAGGTCGGTAAGTCAGGATGAACTGGAATCGATTAAAGAAAAGGGACCATCGTGCTTGCCGAGGGTTCATCCGCTTAGCCTGTTGGAGATATTCCAGGTTCTTGTGGTCTGTGAGAACCTGGAAAGGGTGCTGAGCCCCCTCAAGCCAATGGCGCCACTCTTCCAAGGCCAGTTTAACCGCAAGCAACTCTAGATCCCCCACGTGGTAGTTGCGCTCGGCCTCAGACAGGCGGCGAGACATGAAGGCACAAGGGTGTAATCTCCCATCCGCACCCCTCTGTGACAGGACGGCTCCCACCCCCACCTCTGAGGCGTCCACCTCCACCACGAAAGGTCTCTCTGGGTCAGGGGTCACCAGAATCGGAGCAGAAGTGAAGCGGCGCTTGAGATCCTCGAAGGCCCCTGCTGCTTCCGGACCCCAGTGAATCTTGGTCCCTCCTCCCTTGGTAAGCGTCGTCAAGGGGGCTACCACCGAGCTGAAATTCTTGATGAACTTCCGATAGAAGTTAGAAAAGCCAATGAACCGTTGAACCTCCTTGACCGTGGCAGGTGTGGGCCAATCGTGGACCGCCTTGACCTTCTTGGGATCCATCTCTAGGTGCCCGGGAGTGACAATAAACCCGAGAAACTGAGTCTGAGAAACATGAAATTCACACTTCTCAGGCTTAACGTAGAGGTGATTGTCAAGGAGCCTCTGGAGAACCCGGCTAACATGCCCCTCATGCTCCTTCAGTGACCTCGAGAAGATGAGGATATCGTCCAGGTACACGAAGACGAACAGATTAAGCATATCCCGGAGAACATCATTAATCAGGGCTTGGAATACTGCGGGGGGCATTGGTGAGCCCGAACGGCATCACCCGATATTCATAGTGTCCCGTGGGCGTAGTTGAACGCCGTCTTCCATTCGTCTCCTGGCCGGATCCGCACGAGATGGTAAGCATTGCGGAGATCCAGCTTAGTAAAAATGGAAGCCCCTTGAAGCAGCTCAAAAGCAGTGGCCATGAGAGGAAGAGGGTATCGATTCCGAACCGTGATCTTGTTGAGTCCCCGGTAATCAATACAAGGCCTCAGACCCCCGTCTTTCTTTTCAACAAAAAGAAGCCCGCCCCAGCCGGGAAGTAGAGGCATAGATGAGGCCGGCTGCCAAGGACTCCTTAATGTAAGTGTCCATAGCTGCGTGCTCGGGGAGGACAAGGAAAAGATCCGACCTCTAGGAGGGCAGCACCCAGGGAGTAGATCAATGGCACAGTCATAAGTGCGATGAGGCGGTAAGGCAGTAGCCCGGGCCTTGCTGAACACTGTTTTGAACCGATGGTAAACACTGGGGACTCGGGAGACGTCAACAGACTCTTGAAACTGGGTACTAGGGGCTGAGGAACTCTGAAGCATGCAGGTGAGTTGGCAAGTGGGACCCCAGCTAAGAATGGTGCCAGTAGGCCAGTCGATCTGGGGATTATGTCTGCATAGCCAAGGGTGACCCAGGATAATAGGATACTCGGGAGAGTCAATGAGATAGAAGGTCTCCTCCTGCTGGTGTTGAGAGATGGTAAGTCGCAGGGACTGAGTCGCCTCAGTAACTTTTCCTGGTTCCAGAGGTCGGCCATCTAAGGCTGTAACTGCCTGGGGTTGAGGAAGTAGTTGGGTAGGGATCTTAAGTTCCTTAGCCAAGGTTACATCCATAAAATCACCTGCGGCACCGGAATCGATCATAGCCTGGACCCGATGCTGGTGGCCCTCCCAGGACAGAGTGGCTGGAATAGCTAGGACCGCGTTAGTAGGAGGAGCTCTAATTTTCCCCATCACAACCCTCCTGTAGCTGGGCGGGGACAGGCGTTTCCAAAGCTCGGGGCAAGTGGAGCGAAGTGGCCGGCAACCCCGCAGTAGAGGCACCGACGCTCCCTCATGCGACGTTCCCTTTCGTTGGAAGAAAGCCTGGAACGGCCTAACTGCATGCTCTCCGGGGAATCTTGGGGCAGTTCAGGAGCCGGGGCAGCTCTGAATGACGGAGTCCAAACAGGAGAAACAGAGCTGCTCAGAGGAACTTGGGACTGAGACACCTGACGGCGAGCCGTTCTCCGCTCTCTTAGACGATTGTCCAGGCGGATGGCCAAGGCTATGAGGGACTCGAGATCTTCAGCTGGTTCACGGGTGGCTAACTCATCTTGAAGGGGCTCAGATAACCCTCCCTGAAAGCAGACCCTCAGCGCTTCATCATTCCATCCGCTCCTTGCTGCTATGGTTCGAACTCAATGGCAAAATCTGCCGTGCTTCGGGGGCCCTGACGGAGAGACAGTAGGCGCTTGGAAGCCTCCCGCCCACTGACAGGATGATCGAACACCCGCTTGAATTCTTCTACAAATGCAGCGTGGGAGTCACAACAGGCCTCCTGGGACTGCCACACCGCAGAGGCCCAGGCGAGCGCCTTGTCTGAAAGAAGGGTAATGAGGTAGGCAATCTTGGAACGGTCTGTGGGAAAACTTGAGGGTTGGAGCTCGAAGGTGAGGGAGCATTGGGTGAGGAAACCCTGACAAGAGCTTGGATCCCCAGAAAAGGGCTTGGGAGGTGGTAGTCGGGGCTCCGCCAACCGAGAAGGCCTGTCGTCACTGGGAGGTGACCGGGGGAAGGGGGAGAACCAAGGAGGCGTTCAAAGAGCTGGTGAAGGGAACTCATCATTTCGGCCAGGAGTTGAGAATGTCTAGCCATCAGCTCCTCTTGTCGGCTGAGAACGGCTTCATGGCGCTGGAAAGAAGCCTCATGTCGAATGATCACCGCCAACAGGTCCTGGGAACTGAGTGTTTCTGGGTCCATGATTGACTTGGTTATTCTGTCACATGCCGGGTTAGAACTCCGGTCTCAGATGTGTAGAGCTGGGGGTACTACCCCTTAGCCACAGAGGAAATGTTGTAGGACCCAAATGAAACACCCAAGGCAATACTCAGGCAAGTAGATTTAATATTCCAAAACAGGAGGCAAAACAAAACAACTCCACGAGGGAGAAAAACAAACTAAAGATAACTTCAACAACTTACTAGGACAGACACGGTGAGACAAAGCAGGAGACACACAGTCAGGACGCAATAACCAAGTGAGAAACAAGGGGAAAACACACAGCTAAAATACTCAAGGGGAAACAAGGCACAGGTGACATAGATAAGCTAATTAGGACACATGAGGAAAAACTAAGGCAAAAGGGGAACACAGCTGACCTCTAGAGGCCAGGAGACAAACAGGGGAAGCAGGAAGCTGACAAAAATGTGTCAGTAAAAAAAATATACATATAGTGTAAGTAATGTGTGGTTATGGAAACTCATATCAGACTGAAATGTACAAAATATATATATATTTACAGTGCCTTCAGAAAGTATTCATACCCCTTGACTTGTTTCACATTTTATTGTGTTAGTCTGAATTAAAAATGGAATAAATATATATTTTTTTCTCATCCTACACACGATACCTCATAATG
Source organism: Coregonus clupeaformis (assembly GCF_020615455.1). Lineage (NCBI taxonomy): Eukaryota > Metazoa > Chordata > Actinopteri > Salmoniformes > Salmonidae > Coregonus > Coregonus clupeaformis. Next base: position 667,774 of record NW_025533531.1, on the reverse strand, counting down.
ACAAAGTTAAAACATGTTTTTAGAAATATTTGCGTATTTATTGAAAATGTTATACAGAAATATCGAATTTACATAAGTATTCACACCCCTGAGTCAATACATGTTAGAATCACCTTTGGCAGCGATTACAGCTGTAAGCCATTTTCAAGTCTTGCCATAGATTTTCAAGCCAATTTAAGTCAAAACTGTAACTAGGCCAGCCACTCAGGAACATTCGATGTCATCTTGGTAAGCAACTCCAGTGTATATTTGGCCTTGTGTTTTAGGTTATTGTCCTGCTGAAAGGTGAATTCTTCTCCCAGTGTCTGTTGGAAAGGAGACTGAACCAGGTTTTCCTCTAGGATTTTTCCTGTGCTTAGCTCTATTCCATTTATTTTTATCCTAAAAAACTCCCTAGTCCTTAACGATGACAAGCATACGATGATTGCTCCCCATCTATCCTCAGAGTTCGTACTGCTTGGTGACCTAAATTGGGATATGCTTAACACCCCGGCCATCCTACAATCTAAACTAGATGCCCTCAATCTCACACAAATTATCAACGAACCTACCAGGTACAACCCTAAATCCGTAAACATGGGTACCCTCATAGATATCATCCTGACTAACTTACCCTCTAAATACACCTCCGCTGTCTTCAACCAGGATCTCAGCGATCACTGCCTTATTGCCTGCGTCCGTAACGGGTCCGCGGTCAAACGACCACCCCTCATCACTGTCAAACGCTCCCAAAAAACACTTCAGCGAGCAGGCCTTCCTAATTGACCTGGCCCAGGTATCCTGGATGGATATAGATCTCATTCCGTCAGTAGAGGATGCCTGGTTGTTCTTTAAAAGTAATTTCCTCTCAATCTTAAATAGACATGCCCCATTCAAAAAAAGACAGAACTAAGAACAGATATAGCCCCTGGTTCTCCTCAGACTTGACTGCCCTTGACCAGCACAAAAACATCCTGTGGCGTACTGCATTAGCATCAAATAGCCCCCGCGATATGCAACTTTTCAGGGAAGTTAGGAACCAATATACACAAGCAGTTAGGAAAGCAAAGGCTAACTTTTTCAAACAGAAATTTGCATCCTGTAGCACTAACTCCAAAAAGTTTTGGGACACTGTAAAGTCCATGGAAAATAAGAGAACTTCCTCCCAGCTGCCCACTGCACTGAGGCTAGGAAACACTATCACCACCGATAAATCTACAATAATCGAGAATTTCAACAAGCATTTTGCTACGGCTGGCCATGCTTTCCACCTGGCTACCACTACCCCGGCCACCAGCTCTGCACCCTCCACTGCAACTTGCCCATGCCCTCCCCGCTTCTCCTTCACACAAATCCAGACAGCTGATGTTCTAAAAGAGCTGCAAAATCTGGACCCCTACAAATCATCTGGGCTAGACAATCTGGACCCTTTCTTTCTAAAACTAGCCGCCGAAATTGTTGCAACCCCTATTACTAGCCTGTTCAACCTCTCTTTCGTAACGTCTGAGATCCCCAGAGACTGGAAAGCTGCCGCGGTCATCCCCCTCTTCAAAGGGGGTGACACTCTAGACCCAAACTGTTACAGACCCATATCCATCCTGCCCTGCCTTTCAAAAGTTTTTGAAAGCCAAGTCAACAAACAGATCACCGACCATTTCGAATCCCACCGTACCTTCTCCGCTATGCAATCCGGTTTCGAGCTGGTCATGGGTGCACTTCAGCCACGCTCAAGGTCCTAAATGATATTATAACCGCGATCGATAATAGACAGTACTGTGCAGCCGTTTTCATTGACCTGGCCAAGGCTTTCGACTCTGTCAACCACCGCATTCTTATTGGCAGACTAAATAGCCTTGGTTTCTCAAATGACTGCCTCGCCTGGTTCACCAACTACTTCTCAGATAGAGTTCAATGTGTTAAATCGGAGGGCCTGTTGTCTGGACCTATGGCAGTCTCTATGGGGGTGCCACAGGGTTCAATTCTCGGGCCAACTCTTTTCTCTGTGTATATCAATGACGTCGCTCTTGCTGCTGGTGACTCTCAGATCCACCTCTACGCAGACGACACCATTTTGTATACATCTGGCCCTTCATTGGACACTGTGTTAACAAACCTCCAAACGAGCTTCAATTCCATACAACACTCCTTTAGTAGCCTCCAACTGCTCCTAAACACTAGTAAAACTAAATGCATGCTCTTCAACCGAACGCTGCTTGCACCCGCCCACCCGACTAGAATCACTACTCTAGACGGGTCTGACCTAGAGTATGTGGACAACTACAAATATCTAGGTGTCTGGTTAGACTGTAAACTCTCCTTCCAGACTCACATTAAGAATCTCCAATCCAAAGTTAAATCTAGAATCGGTTTCCTATTTCGCAACAAAGCCTCCTTCACTCATGCTGCCAAACATGCCCTCGTAAAACTGACTATCCTACCGATCCTTGACTTCGGCGATGTCATTTACAAAATAGCCTCCAACACTCTACTCAGCAAATTGGATGTTGTCTATCACAGTGCCATCCGTTTTGTCTCCAAAGCCCCATATAATACCCACCACTGTGACCTGTACGCTCTTGTTGGCTGGTCCTCACTACATATTCGTCGCCAAACCCACTGGCTCCAGGCCATCTATAAATCACTGCTAGGCAAATCCCCGCCTTATCTTAGCTCATTGGTCACCATAGCAACACCCACCCGTAGTCTGCGCTCCAGCGGGTATATCTCACTGGTCATTCCCAAAGCCAACACCTCCTTTGGCCGCAATTCCTTCCAGTTCTCTGCTGCCAATGACTGGAACAAATTGCAAAAATCTCTGAAGCTGGAGACACTTCTCCCTCACTAACTTTAAGCATCAGTTGTCAGAGCACCTTACCGATCACTGCACCTGTACACAGCCCATCTGAAATTAGCCCGCCCAACTACCTCATCCCTATATTGTTATTTATTTTGCTCATTTGTACCCCAGTATCTCTATTTGCACATCATCTCTTGCACATCATTCCAGTGTTAATACTAAATTGTAATTATTTTGCACTATAGCCTATTTTATTGCCTTACCTCCATAACTTGCTAAATTTGCACACTGTATATTATATGTATTTCTGTTGTATTTTTGACTTTGTTTTGTTTTACCCCATATGTAACTCTGTGTTGTTGTTTTTTATCGCACTGCTTTGCTTTATCTTGGCCAGGTCGCAGTTGTAAATGAGAACTTGTTCTCAACTGGTTTACCTGGTTAAATAAAGGTTAAATAAAAAAAATAAAAAAAATAACATGATGCAGCTACCACCATGCTTGAAAATATGAAGAGTGGTACTCAGTGATGTGTCGTGTTGGATTGGCTTGACACTTTGTATTCAGGACATTAAGATCATTTCTTTGCCACATTTTTTGCAGTTTTCCTTTAGTGCCTTTTATTGCAAACAGGAAGCATGTTTTGGAATATTATTATTCTGTAAAGGCTTCCTTCTTGTAACTACAATGTAACTACAATGTTGTTGATCCATCCAGACAAGTTTTACTCCTTAACTTATTTAGGTTGGCCATAACAAAGGGGTTGAATAGTTATTGTCTCAAGACATATCATAGCTTTTTATTTTATTTCTAAAAGTTTCTAAAAACACAATTCCACTTTGACATTATGGGTTATTGTGTGTAGGCCAGTGACACAAAATGTCAATTTAATCCATTTTAAATTCAGGCTGTAACACAACAAAATGCACAAAAATAGAATCGCAACATGTGAAGTGCTAGTCCCATGTTTTATGAGCTGAAATAAAAGATCCCAGACAATTTCCATATACACAAAAATCTTATTTAGCTAAAATTCTGTGCACACATTTGTTTACATCCCTGTTAGTGAGCATTTCTCCTTTGCCAAGATAATCCATCCACCTGACAGGTGTGGCATATCAAGAAGCTGATTAAACAGTATGATCATTACACAGGTGCACCTTGTGCTGGGGACAATAAAAGGCCACTCTAAAATGTGCAGTTTTGTCAGCCAAAAAAATGCCACAGATGTCTCAAGTTTTGGGGGGAGCATGCAATTGTCATGCTGACTGCAGGAATGTCCACCAGAGCTGTTGCCAGATAATTTAATGTTAATTTCTCTACCATAAGCACATCCAACCAGCCTCACAACCTCACAACCACACCAGCCCAGGACCTCCACATCTGGCTTCTTCACCTGCAGGATCGTCAGGGGGGGGGGGCAGGGGTGCGGAAGAGTATTTCTGTCTGTAATAAAGTCGTTTTGTGGGGAAAAACTCATTCTGATTGGCTGGGCCTCGCTCCCCAGTGGGTGGGCCTATGCCCTCCCAGGCCCACCCCTGGCTGCTCCCCTGCCCACTCCCCTGTCCAGTCATGTGAAATTCATAGATTAGGGCCTAATGAATTTATTTCAACTGACTGATTTCAATCTTTGAAATTGTTGCATGTTGCGTTTATATTTTGGTTCAGTATAATATAGAGAGATCTTTTTTGTGACCATCAAAAGCCCAGGCCTAATGATGCCATGGACAGATATGCGAGCCGTTGAGGAGAAAACCGCTCACCTTGATCCAACAACGGTGGGTGGAAAGCGCCAGTCTGTGTTGCTTAGTGGGCTAGGAAGCCTTCAAGCCGAGGGCGAGAGAATGCCATGTTATAGTGGGCTAGGAAGCCTTCAAGCCGAGGGCGAGAGAATGCCATGTTATAGTGGGCTAGGAAGCCTTCATGCCGAGGGCGAGAGAATGCCATGTTATAGTGGGCTAGGAAGCCTTCAAGCCGAGGGCGAGAGAATGCCATGTTATAGTGGGCTAGGAAGCCTTCATGCCGAGGGCGAGAGAATGCCATGTTATAGTGGGCTAGGAAGCCTTCAAGCCGAGGGCGAGAGAATGCCATGTTATAGTGGGCTAGGAAGCCTTCATGCCGAGGGCGAGAGAATGCCATGTTATAGTGGGCTAGGAAGCCTTCAAGCCGAGGGCGAGAGAATGCCATGTTATAGTGGGCTAGGAAGCCTTCATGCCGAGGGCGAGAGAATGTCATGTTATAGTGGGCTAGGAAGCCTTCATGTTTGACATTAGCAGGAGCCTGCGAGCCGAGGGCGAGAGAATGCCATGTTTCTAATTTTATATTATTCACATTCCCTTTTTGCGAAGCTTAGAATTGTTAACTAAGAGAAAATAGTGGTAATCATACAATGCATTTGGAAAGTATTCAGACCCCTTGACCTTTTCCACATTTTGTTACGTTACAGCCTTATTCTAAAATGCATTTTTAAAAACATTTTCCTCATCAATCTACACACAATACCCCATAATGACAAAGCAAAAACATGTTTTTAGAAATTTTTGCAAAATGTATTAAAAATTAAAAACAGAAATACCTTATTTACATAAGTATTCAGACCCTTTGCTATAAGACTCGAAATTGAGCTCAGGTGCATCCTGTTTCCAGTCTCTGAATGTCCTTGAGTGGCCCAGCCAGAGCCCGGACTTGAACCCGATCGAACATCTCTGGAGAGACCTGAAAATAGGTGTGCAGCGACGCTCCCCATCCAACCTGACAGAGCTTGAGAGGATCTGCAGAGAAGAATGGGAGAAACTCCCCCAAATACAGGTGTGCCAAGCTTGTAGCATCATACCCAAGAAGACTCAAGGCTGACATCGCTGCCAAAGGTGCTTCAACAAAGTACTGAGTAAAGGGTCTGAATACTTATGTAAATGTTATATTCCAGTTTTTTATTTTGTATAAATTAGCAAACATTTCTAAAAACCTGTTTTTGCTTTGCCATTATGGGGTATTGTGTGTAGATTGATGAGGGAAAAAAATGATTTTAATCAATTTTAGACTAAGGCTGTAACGTAACAAAATGGGTTAATATGGGTCTGAATACTTTCCAAATGCACTGTATATATTTTTACATCCCATGTTTATTTCTCCTCTACCCTCATCATGGGAAAACATGGTTTGGAATGCAAATTGCTATTGCTTTAAAGAGAAGACTCTAATCTGTCATTTAGGTTGCAAGATTCTCATCTTATTGTCCCCCGTGAGTGTACTGTGTGCATATACATGGTCTATCATTGGGTCAGTGCCACTTGAAAACTTTGTGTTTGGACAATCATTTCCTCCTCCAGGATAGATGGGCTTCATACAATGAGTGTACAAAACATTAAGGACACCTGCTCTTTCCTTGACACAGACTGACCAGGTGAATCCAGGTGAAAGCTGTGATCCCTTATTGATGTCACTTGTTAAATCCACTTCAAATCGGTGTAGATGAAGGGGAGGAGACGGGTTAAAGAAGGATTTTTAAGCCTTGACACATTTGAGACATGGATTGTGTATGTGTGCCATTCAGAGAGTGAATGGGCAAGACAAAATATTTAAGTGCTTTTGAATGGGGTATGGTAGTTCGTGCCAGGTACACCGGTTTGTGTCAAGAACTGCAACGCTGCTGGGTTTTTCACGCTCAACAGTTTCCCGTGTGTATCAAGAGTGGTCGACCATCCAAAGGACATCCAGCCAACCAGCCAACTATGGGAAGCATTGGAGTCAACATGGGCCAGCATCCCTGTGGAACTCTTTCGACACCTTGTAGAATCCATGCCCTGATGAAATGAGGCTGATCTGAGGGCAAAAGGAGTCCATATTAGGAAGGTGTTCTTAATGTTTTGTACACTCAGTGTATTGTCTCTTCAGTGAAGCACTGCAGGCAGATATACAGTCGTGGTCAAACATTTTGAGAATGACACAAGTATTTGTCTTCACAAAGTTCGCTGCTTCAGTGTTATGAGATATTTTTCTCAGATGTTACTAAGGTATACTGAAGTATAATTACAAGCATTCCATAAGTGTCAAAGGCTTTTATTGACAATTACATTAAGTTTATGCATAGAGTCAATATTTGCAGTGTTGACCCTTCTTTTTCAAGACCTCTGCAATCCGCCCTGCCATGCTGTCAATTAACTTCTGGGCCACATCCTGACTTATGGCAGCCCATTCTTGCATAATCAATGCTTGGAGTTTGTCCGAATTTGTGGGTTTTTGTTTGTCCACCCGCCTCTTGAGGATCGACCACAAGTTCTCAATGGGATTAAGGTCTGGGGAGTTTCCTGGCCATGGACCCAAAATGTCGATGTTTTGTTCCCCGAACCACTTAGTTATCACTTTTTCCTTATGGCAAGGTGCTCCATCATGCTGGAAAAGGCATTGGTCGTCACCAAACTGTTCTTGGATGGTTGGGAGAAGTTGCTCTCGGAGGATGTGTTGGTACCATTCTTTATTCATGGCTGTGTTCTTAGGCAAAATTGTGAGTGAGCCCACTCCCTTGGCTGAGAAGCAACCCCACACATGAATGGTCTCAGGATGCTTTACTGTTGGCATGACACAGGACTGATGGTAGCGCTCACCTTGTCTTCTCCGGACAAGGTGTTTTCCGGATGCCCCAAACAATCGGAAAGGGGATTCATCTGAGAAAATGACTTTACCGCAGTCCAATCCCTGTACCTTTTGCAGAATATCAGTATGTCCCTGATGTTTTTCTTGGAGAGAAGTGGCTTCTTTGCTGCCCTTCTTGACACCAGGCCATCCTCCAAAAGTATTCGCCTCACTGTGCGTGCAGATGCACTCACACCTGCTTGCTGCCATTCCTGAGCAAGTTCTGCACTGGTGGTGCCCCGATCCCGCAGCTGAATCAACTTTAGGAGACTTTCCTGGCGCTTGCTGGACTTTCTTGGGCACCCTGACGCCTTCTTCACAACAATTGAACCTCTCTCCTTGAAGTTCTTGATGATCCGATAAATGGTTGATTTAGGTGCAATCTTACTAGCAGCAATATCCTTGCCTGTGAAGGCCTTTTTGTGCAAAGCAATGATGACGGCACGTGTTTCCTGGCAGGTAACCATGGTTAACAGAGGAAGAACAATGATTTCAAGCACCACCCTCCTTTTAAAGCTTTCTGTCTTTTATTTTATCAACCAGCATGACAGAGTGATCTCCAGCCTTGTCCTCGTCAACACTCTCACCTGTGTTAACGAGAGAATCACTGACATGATGGCAGCTGGTCCTTTTGTGGCAGGGCTGAAATGCAGTAGAAATGTTTTTTTGGGATTAAGTTAATTTTCATGGCAAAGAGGGACTTTCCAATTAATTGCAATTCATCTGATCACTCTTCATGACATTCTGGAGTATATGCAAATTGCCATCATAAAAACTGAGGCAGCAGACTTTGTGAAAATTAGTATTTGTGTCATTCTAAAAACGTTTGACCACGACTGTACAGTAAGTTATTTTGGTCTCTTCAGTGAAGCACTGCAGGCATAAATACAGTAAGTGATGTTGGTCTCTTCAGTGAAGCACTGCAGGCAGATACACAGAAATGATCAAAAAGTGAACATTAAATATTACACTCACACAAGGTCTATATACAGTGTTGTAATGATGTGCAAATAGTTAAAGTACAAAAGGGAAAATAAATAAATATGGGTTGTATTTACAATGGTGTTTGTTCTTCACTGGTTGAAATACGTGTCTCTAATATGGTCATACATTTGGCAGGAGGTTAGGAAGTGCAGCTCAGTTTCCACCTCATTTTGTGGGCTGTGGGCAGATAGCCTGTCTTCTCTTGAGAGCCAGGTCTGCCTACGGCAATCTTTCTCAATAGCAAGGCTATGCTCACTGAAACTGTACATATTCAAAGCTTTCCATAATTTTGAGTCAGTCACAGTGGTCAGGTATTCTGCCACTGTGTACTCTCTGTTTAGGGCCAAATAGCGTTCTAGTTTGCTCTGTTTTTTTGTTAATTCTTTCCAATGTGTCAAGTAATTATCTTTTTGTTTTCTCATGATTTGGTTGGGTCTAATTGTGTTGCTGTCCTGTGGCTCTGTGGGGTCTGTTTGTGTTTATGAACATAGGCCCAGGACCAGCTTACTTAGGGGACTCTTCTCCAAGTTCATCTCTCTGTAGGTGATGGCTTTGTTATGGAAGGTTTGGGAATCGCTTCCTTTTAAGTGGTTATAGAATTTAACGGCTCTTTTCTGGATTTTGATAATTAGCGGGTATCGGCCTAATTCTGCTCTGCATGCATTATTTGGTGTTTTATGTTGTACACAGAGGATATTTTTTGCAGAATTCTGCATGCAGAATCTCTCTATACCCCCCTCTCACTACCCCTCTGCTTCTCTCTCTCTCTCTCTCTCTCTCTCTCTCGTTTCTCTTTGTCTGTCGAAAAATGACACAACAACATTAGTGATGGAGGACAAAATCGTGAGAATCGTAATACATATCATAGCGGCACGTAAGTGATAATATCGTACGGTGAGGTCCCTGGCAATTCCCAGCCCTAACCAACATTGTAGATAGACAGCAGGAGAGATGGGTATTATCAGCTGACAGACATTCTCTCTATCAGTCTTTTCCTCCTCTCTAGGAAAGACACTGCAGCGTCTTGTCCTTGCAACACATTAAAGCCAAAACCTAACCTGTCCACTTGAGGTAAAAAGAAGCTGGGAGTGGTAGTCAATATAATGATCATGGTCTGTATCATTTTAATAAACTATCTACAGCACATACTGTATGAAATCATGATGACCATGAATCCATGAATCCATGCCAGACTCTGAGAGACTAACCAGCATCATACTGAGGAGGATCAACACAAGGAGCCAGATGGGAACTAACCAGCATCATACTGAGGAGGATCAACACAAGGAGCCAGATGGGAACTAACCAGCATCATACTGAGGAGGATCAACACAAGGAGCCAGATGGGAACTAACCAGCATCATACTGAGGAGGATCAACACAAGGAGCCAGATGGGAACTAACCAGCATCATACTGAGGAGAATCAACACAAGGAGCCAGATGGGACAGGACATCCTTCTATTGGTTCCCTTCTAGCAACACAACTACAGCCCATCTCTGTCTCTCTACCCCCTCCCATTCTCTCTCTACCCCCTCCCATTCTCTCTCTCTACCCCCTCCCATTCTCTCTCTCTACCCCCTCCCATTCTCTCTCTCTACCCCCTCCCATTCTCTCTCTACCCCCTCCCATTCTCTCTCTCTACCCCCTCCCATTCTCTCTCTCTACCCCCTCCCATTCTCTCTCTACCCCCTCCCATTCTCTCTCTCTACCCCCCTCCCATTCTCTCTCTACCCCCTCCCATTCTCTCTCTCTACCCCCTCCCATTATCTCTCTCTACCCCCCTACCATTCTCTTTCTCTACCCCCTCCCATTCTCTCTCTCTACCCCCTCCCATTCTCTCTCTCTACCCCCTCCCATTCTCTCTCTCTACCCCCTCCCATT